>NW_026126927.1:0-72948 GCF_943737965.1 Phodopus roborovskii | reverse complement strand
TTTGTTTGGTTTGAAGGCTTTTGATGTCTGCTTATATTTCATTGGGGTTTATAGGTTCATTTAAGTTGTTTGTCCTTGATTTAATTTTTGGTATGATAGTTATCCAGAAATTCGTCCATTTCCTTGAATTTTCAATTTTTGTGGAATACAGACTTTCAAAGTATGACCTTGAAATTGTCTGGGGATTCCTCTGTGTCCGTTGTTATGTTCCCCTTTTGTTTTCTTGATTTTGTTAATTTGCATGTTCTCTCTCTGCTTTTTTGTTAGTTTGGATAAAGGTTTGTCTATCTTGTTGATTTTCTCTAAAAACCAACTCGTTGCATTGATTTTTTTTCATATTGTTTTTCTTTGGTTTCTATTTTATTGATTTCAGCCCCTCAAGTTGATTATTTCCTTCAATCTATTGCTATGGGGTGAGTTCGGATCTCTGTGTTCTGGGCGGCTTTCAGTTGAAGACTGAGTTAACTTTGCATCTCTATCATGAGTGCTGTTTGTCAAAGGAGATGCAGTCTTTTTTTTTTTTTTTTTTTTTTTTTTGCATCCTGACTTGTCACGCATTTATGTTATGAGTGGGAGAAAGACATATATATTCTATGCTTTCACAGTTTAGATAGCAGATGGACTGAGAGTATATGCAGTCTTTAGACTTATTTCGAGAATATCCTTTAGCCTGAATGTGAATTAGAACTCTTTCAAAATTTGACTCAACAGAAAGTGGGTATCAGTTCCAGGTTGGACTTTGGGTTATGGTTTGTATATGTGTAGAGAAATGGTGCTTACAAGAGGCCTTAATATTTCTTGGTGTGCTTTTCCTTGGCCAGTCATAAAGAAAGTATTAGAACAGTACACATACCTGCAGTGTAGTGCAGTTATGAATGAATGAAGACCACGAGGCAGTTAAAACTCAGAAAGAAAGCATTTACTCTCCACATGTTAACATGGAAGACGTTTTCCCCATTTCTCAAAGCAAGGCGTTCACATGTGTGTGAACCTCCACAAATAAGGAACTTATTCCCAGAAAAGACTGCACTGCTCTCTGGTATTTTCACTTAAACTTTGTTAAAATTGTAAAGGAACAAATAGCAGTGAGGTACTTGTCCCTAAAAAGGCAAAGGAGGCAATCTTAGAAGATGAATGACTCTGAAAAGGAAGAAAAACTATAGTAACAAGCCAACATTTCCCACACATATTCTTTCTCATCCATTTGTTTGTAGTTAGATCACTCATGAGTTTCCTTGTAGGGCTTTCCTTGAGGACTCTGTTTTCACCCTGTATTTCTTTAGCTCAACATAATTACCTCTGTTCCATCATTTGTGGACCAGCATGTTCTGTAGAAGTCAGAATCCAGAACTTTTCACCAAATGGAAAATGTTTTTTTTTTTTTTTTTTCTAGAAACCATTTAGTTGTATCCTCCTACCCCCCTTCTCAGTTTAATGCCAGAAATTCTAAAAGATTTAGTTAAGAAGCCAGTAATACATTACTGGGTAGAAGTTGATTTGTTTGCTCATTTATTTTTGTTGGTAGTGGCTTTGAAATATTCCGTGTAGTGTGTTTACTTGTTGAATAATAATTCAGAAGCGTTTATGAGCCCTCAAAATCTCTTAAGCAGTGAGACAAACAAACAGGCTTCGAGAATCAGTGTGATGCTTCCCCACTTCACGCCATGGGCTGTTTCTGGTTTTGTTCACTGTCCTGCTTTGCATTTAAACACAGGCCACTCAGCAGGAGTGCAGTTTTTAAGTTTATTTCCCATGGCGTCCCAGTTTTAAGTTTTATCTCATTTAACTCAACAAAGCCTGTTCACTCTATATGTTTTGTCCCTTTGGGAACCTAGCCCAGCCTCGTTGAGTGGTTAGTGTACTGGTAACTGAAAAGTCAGGGCTGGTAAGCCATCTTAGCGAAGCTCCTGCCCAGCGAGGCATTTAACCTTCTATATGTGAGGCACTGGGATTTGTTCCCACATTATAAAACAAAAGCAAAAACTAATATATGCAGCTTTGACCTAACTTTAAAATTCAAGCCTTCAGAATTATGACATAGACATTTTGCTATCAAAAATAAAATGTAAAGGGTTTGTTATTATCATCTTCAATTTGACAGCTAATTGTTTATTTGTTCTTACATTTGTATATGTGTGAAATGAATATTTATTCATTTATGTGTTGTAACCTAACTATATGGAATGTTTTCCTCTCGAAATATGTAATAATATTTGATAAAACCATTACTATTTGTGGTTTCCATTTTGATAAACCAAACTAAATGAGATTCCTATAGATCCTTACATTTTAAATGCTTGCATTTTTAATACATTTGTTTGTAAAAAGTTTGCTATTTTGTCCTCTGCTTACACATAAGTGCCTGTGTTCTAAGCTTTGCCATTAGAAATGTAAAACATGATTTACCTCTGCAAGCAAGTGTTTGAGGATGAAAGCAAGTCCTTCAATCTTAGCAAGCTAAACTGCCATCAAAAATCAAACCAGACAAAGAAACAACATCTGCTCAGTATTTCCTGAAGGGAAATCGTTAAGAAAGGTATTGGAATGGCCCTGTGATCTTTCATACTGTCATCCTTGTCAACCAGTGAAGGCATGTCTTGCCACAGAATTGCCTATTTTAAAAAGTAAATAAAGAAACAGTCAGAGCTGGAGAGCTGGACTCATCAGTTAAAAACACTTTTTGATCTTGCAGAAAACCCAGGTTCAATTCCCAGCACTTACTTGATGGCTGACAACCATCTGTAACTCTAGGCCCATGGGATCTGACAACTTCTTCTGGACTTTCACAAGCAACAGACACTCTTGTGTGGTGCTAAGACATACATGTTTATTCACATCTGTGGGTATACATGCCCTTGTGAGCATGTGTATGCGTGTGTGTGTGTGTGTGTGTGTGTGTGTGTGTGTGTGTGTTTGAGTGTGTATGGATCTTCCACTATCTTTCTCTGTCTTTTGAGACAGGCTCTATCACCTGACTATCAGGCCCCCGGGTTCTTCCGCTTCTCCCTGCCAGCACTGGGATTATAGGCCTGCTACTCTGCCAGTGTAAAGGGTGCTGCAGACTGGGACACAGGTTTTCATACTTGGACAGTAAGCACTTTATCAGCTGAGCTACCCTCCATCCTCATCCTTTGTAATTTTCAAATGTAGCAATAAACTCATTATGAAGCCAACTATCAATTTGTTAAATAGAAGATTATGAGCACTGAAAAATTAAATATGATCACTTGGAGCCAGTGTGGATTTTGCTAGCAAGAAATTATGCCTGGTAACATAGGCCTGGTAACCTTTCACCTGAGATGTTGAGTAAGGATGAGCACAAGTTCAAGGCCCCCCAAGGGCTACAGAGAGAGTTCAAGTCCAGTCTGAGCAATTTAGCAAGACTCTTCCTCCAAATAAAAAGTGGTAGAGCATTTTGCCTACATGTACAAGGCCCTGGTTCACCCTCCAATACTGATAGAAGGGAAATAAGGGTAAAGAGAAAAGGGACTGGGAGAGATGACTCAGCAGTTAAAAGTGCTTGCAGTTTTTTCAGGGACCCAAATTTGCCCAGCACCCACACTGGGACACCCACAGTTGCCTGTAGCTCCAGCTCTATGCCATCTAGTCACCTATTCCGACCTTGGCAGGCACCCCACAAGCAGACACACATGCATGCATATAAGTAACAATGCTATCTTTGGAGACTAGAGAGATAACTCAGCTATTCAAAGCAATTATTTTTGCAGGAGACAAAGGTTCAGGTAACAGCACCCATGAGGTGGCTTACAACGAGCTATAACTCTAATTCCAGGAGATTTGATGTTCTCTCCTGGCCTACACAGGCACCTGCTTGTACACAGTACACATGTATACAATAAAGTAAATAAATATTTAAAGGGGGTTAAGAAATTGAGGCATATATTAAATTTGTGGGTCGTTTGTATGGTTTGGTCTGGTTTATGTTTTAGAAACAAGGTCTTTCTGTGTAGCCCTGCCTATCCTAGAACTCACTCTGTATCCCAGACTGGCCTTAAATTCAGAGATCCTCTGCCTGCCTCTGCCTCACAAATGCTGAGAGATTAAAGGCATGGGAATTTTTTAAAATATATATTTATTCTCTGAATGTGTGTGGGTGTGTGCATACTATGGTGTAGCGTGGAAGTCAGAGGACAACTTGTGGTAGTTGTTTTTTTCTCCACATGATTCCAAGGATCTAACTCAGGTCATCAGACATGGCAGATGAATGGGAAAAAAAAAGAGAGATAAACAAATAGATAGGAAGGAAGGAAGGAAGGAAGGAAGAGAGGTAGAGAGGTAAGGAAGGGATTTTGGCACCAGATGAATAAAATGGGTGCAGCAAAGAAACCACAATAGCTATTCCATGAGTAAAGGGTAAAGTTTCTTCCCAAATCACCAAGGCTGTCTCTTGGTAAGTGGGGGGCTGGGGGGCTGAGGGGATTAATGCATGTGGATTTCTAGTTCCAGGAAAAGATCACTGAAGAAAGTTTTAGCTGGTTCAGGGTCTGAGTGCAGGTGGCTTATATAGGGATTCCTACAGGAGGCAGGTATTCAGGTAGGCTAGGCTACCAGAAAAGCGAGCCAAAACTCTGTCCTACTGGAACTCTTAGACACTTGCAGAGACAATTCTTAACACTTCTACTGAAGTGTGACAAATCCGAGATACTGTGTTCATGCTCCTGTAAATGAGGGTCAGGTTCCTCCCTCTAGTCAGGTTGCACAGTTAGTCAGGGAGCCACAAGGGGAGATGAAGAGATTTCCCTAAATGGTTAAATTTTTAGTTTTAGTTTAGGTGTTTGGGAATTGGGAGCAGAGAGGTTTTACAGTGTGGTATATATACTAAATCCACTGTATCAGACATTTCACAAGGGTTGGTATTTGATGTGTGATTTCTGTCTCAACATCCGGGATAAAAGGGGTGGTATGTTAAAGCAACCAGGAAGCATCTTCCACAGTACACCCCATTCAGCTCTCCATCGTCTTGTGTATTACACTTTTTTGTCTGAGCACAGTGACTGATAGCCTTTTTTTTTTTTTTCAAAAAAGTAAAGAAAAATGCCAGCAACTAGAAGGTTAGCAGAACAGCCTCTATTCTTTTTACTTTTGGAAACTTTACTGAAGCCACTGGGAATTTTTTTTTTTTTTTTAATCTCCATCCTTTTCTATTTATTACAGATTTTCCCCTTCGATGAGCCCTTCTGTTGGCCAGCCCTTGCCCCTAAACATCAGCAAGCATTCCCATGAATACTTCTTTCCCTTACATTGGCACTAGTCCCAGCTCTTAATGATTCTTGAGCTGTCACCTCTTCCCGTGTAGAGCTCTCCTCTCCTGGACTGCTTGCTGAGTGATTTGAAGAGTCCAAAGCAAGAGAGCAGCAGCCATTGCATTACGTGAGGTCACTAGGAACCAGAAACACTGCTCTCCACACTGATTGAGAGACGAGTAGACTCAGATATCCAGAATGACCAACAAGCCTTGCTAGGCTGTTCTGGAAAGAGGTCCTGTTCCAGGATGGGAGAAGAAGGGAATGTGACCCAGAGTTCAGGGGATTTGGAAACCATGGTCCACCCAGATGGTTTTATTCCTTCCCAACTAGAGCACCAGTTCAGAAAAGGACTTCTAGGCATGGCATTTGAGAATTTGGTCTCCTTTATAACCTCTTATAGGTCCCTGGACCTGATTTTGAGCACATTTTGCTGCCTGTGCACTCGATGCATCTAAATGTTTCTGGGACATCTGAGATAACAGTGGCTAAACAGAATCTGCCTTTTCTTCATCCCATTTGTGTGTGTGTGTGTGTGTGTGTGTGTGTGTGTGTGTGTGTGTGTGTGTGTTTTGGGTTTTATTTGTCGGGTGATTCACGGGTTTTTCTGATATAGTGTGCTTGTCTAAGGCCAGGCTGGCCTTAAACTCTGCCTCCTGAGTGCTGAGGAGATTAGAGGCATGTACCACCACCGCCTGACTTCATCCCAACTTTTAAATTGTGAGTGCTGGTGCCTAGAGTTCTTTACTAGGGATGTTTATGGGTCAGGTTTACATATTTGGACTTGTCACAAATCCTGGAGATTTGGTTTAAGTACTTGGGAGTACAGGGCGGATCCCTGGATGGACAAAGGCAGAATGAGGGGTAAGAAAGAAGAATGTTAGCACTGGAGAACACCTGCTCTGTCCGTCCCACTGGGGAGTGAGGATACTGGGAATGTACCCTCTTATGGGAATGGGGATTGTGCCCTGGATTGCTAAACCTAGGCATTAATTGGACCGGGGCCAAAAAAAAACAAACATTCCTGGACTAGGTCTTTGCAATTCAATGTCAAGCCCATTTATTGCACATGGCTTTTTGTTGTTGTTGTTGTTAATTGTAGTCTCAGCTGGCCTCAAACTCAACAGAGATCCTCTGGCCTCTGCCTCCTGAGTGCTGGGACTAAAGGTGTGCACCACCACTGACTGGATATAGGTTTTATTTATTTTTAAAGACAGGGTCTTGCTATAATTGGTAGACTGGCCATGAAATCTTGATCTTAGTGCCTTCATTTCCTGGGTGCTTTTCTTTATGTTTTTTTTTTTTTCTATTTGTTTGTTTTAGAGTTTGTTAATATTATTTCTCTTAGTAATGGCAGTTCCTGGGTGGGTGGTAGGGGAGGGCTCTTACAGACAAGTGTTAATGTTGCTACTCCAGACTTGTCAGGCTGCCTTCTGATTCCCTCAGACAACAGGAGTATGTGAAACCATCTAAAGCTATCTCCCACTGACACCCTTCCCCTTGGACTTGCAAAATACGAAACTTCTTGCTAGGGGAGGGGGTCTAGGCTTGACTTCCCAATAGTAGAGTATCTCACAGCTCTTGTTGCTGGTACCCTGCCTGTTTTGATGAGCTGTTGTCCTTCTTGGTATTCGGGAAGAAGACCTGAGAAGCTGGCTCTTTTGGCTTCATCTCTGTTGTTACTGATGTAAGTAATAAAGTGCCTGAATCTAAAAAGAGCTCACTATATATATGTATGTATATATATATGTATATATGTATATATATATGTATAATATCCTGTAACTTCTGTCAAAGCAACTCACAGCTAGCCTTCTGCACCTGCACTTTGAGAGCTGTGCAGCCTCACCCAAGTTTGTGTGCCCTTCAGGGGTTATGGAAGGCAGACTGGCCAACAGCAGTCATCTGAAATACAAAAAAAAAAAAAAATGTGTTGATCTCAGGCTCAGTGTATCTTGTCTTCCTAGGGTCTATAACCATTCTGTTGCACCTGAGGTTACTGCTGATTCCATTCTCCCTTGGGGCTACCCCATAAGTAATTACACCACATCCTTGTTTCAGCCTGCCTTTCCCTGGTTTATGATTTCAGTTATGACACTTTCTCCATATATATATTTTGCTGGGCCTTGTCAGCTGACACGGATGAGCTTTTACAATATCACAATAAACGGTCTGGAATTTTCCTTCCTTGGTAAACATCTGTTACTTGAAAGCTGCCAGCACTGTTTCGGAGCCCATAAATTAACTTGAAAAAAAAAAAGATTGATCTCTGATCATATTCAGCAAACCCTTGAATGCTTCAACCAGTGTTTAGAATTGCAAACAGTGATCTGAAGTAACCAATTTTAAGAAAAGGACAGTAGAGAGGAAAGGGTGAGAGTGGGGTTTGTGAATAAAGAGCAAACTATCTGTCTCTCTCAGAACAGCTCCCATCAATGTAGTCTGCTCTAAATCTTTCTTTAGACTAAATGGGGAATTGTGAGATATCCACCCCCGCCTGCACCTGTTGCCCCTTGGGGGTGGGGACAGGTGTGGACATGACCTTCAGAGTGGGGAGGGCTGGGGTTGGGGTACCGGACCCTAGCTAGTGTTCTTACTTCCTGTTGGAGACAGAGTATCCGGAGGCATCCTTGAAACTGGAACCTGAGGCGATCATCTGTTTCTTGTGTAAGCGATTTTTCCGAATAAACATCCATCAACTTGTTGCTTCCCAGATCCTTATTTACCACGATTTACAACCCAGCAGAGTTTGCATGATGGGCTTTCTGCTGTTTGTGCTGGGTATCTGTATAGCAAAAGAGGAATGTCTTATAGGTCTACAGTGTGAATTCAGTTATCTGTGTTGTCTTGTAAAGTTCCTTTTTAATAAGCAACTGTCTGTTGCTGTTCTGGTTTTATATTTTCATCTTTCTTGTGCTGGATAGCCTTAACCATATTTTTGGACTTCAAATTAACATTTTAGGGCTTATTCTAGGGAGCATAGTGTTTGCTTTAGATGATTATATATTATCCTAAGTTTTTAATTGCTTTTTATTATCAGAGCTTTTAGGTAATGTGTATCCATTATGAGGAAATATATGATGATTTCTGGCAAATGTACATCCCCACATAACTACTACCACAATTGGGAAATAGCATATCTATTTCTCTCTGCCTCTGCTATAACTCTCCTGGATCCTGAGTCCTTAGCAACCACTGTTCTGCTTTTTATTTTGATAGCTTAGTGTATCTTTTTTTAGAATTCATACAATAATATCATAAGTTAGTTGTTAAACGTGGCTTTTTCAATCAACAAAGTATATTTAATATTTAAGATCTGCCTGCATCTGAGTGATGCCATTAGTATATCTCGTTTGTTGTTGGGAAATATCCAGTGTACAGTCTATCATAACTTGTTTATCCAACCAAATCTAGACTATTTCCAACAATATTTAGTAAACTTCACAATTAAAAACAATTTTTTTTTAATTTGCTTGAGTGCCTGTTGGGTGTCATTTGAGAGCCAGCATGAACAAAGAAATGAGTGCTTCAGCAATAGTTCCTATGGCTCCTCTAAGAAATTGCACAGTTGATGGATTAAGGTAACAGAAATTAGTTCTTACTTACAGAAGCCAGAATCCCTAGGTCAAGATTTGGTAAGTTGGGTCATGCTGTGTGCTGGTAGATGTGTCCCATGGGACTCTCCTGGTGGTTTCTGGGGACCCATCTGTTCGGTGACTTAAAACCACATCGCTTAGAGCTTTGTTCTACTCTCACATCACCTTCTTTTCTGTGTTTTCTTTTCTAAGGGCACTTGTTATTGGATTTAGTGTCCTTACTAATCCAGGATGGTCTCATCTTGAGACTCTCAGTTACATCTGAAAAAAAAAAAAACCTTTAGGTTCTAGGTGGACATGTTTTAGGGGTTACTACAGAAATTCCTGCCAAGTGTTAAACAGTGGTAACAGAGCAGAAGAATAATTTGAGGTGGAGTGCTGGAGGACTGTAGATGTAACTTTAGTAAAGTGGTCTGAACAAGCCAGTGATGAAAGAAGCGGACAATAGCACTGGGCAATGCTGTCTGAAATCAAGAGAACCCCAGGTCGCAGGCACTGCTCAGGAGTGGCCCCCACTCGGGAAAGGGCAGGGAAGGGAATGCCTGTGGGACAGGCAAGGAGAATTGATTAGGGACAGGGTCTCACTGGGTAGCCTTGGCTGTCTGGGAACCTGCTATGTGGACCAGGTGGACCTAAACTCACAGATATCCATTTGCCTCTGTCTCCCAAGAGCTGGGATTTATTTTATATGTATGAGTGTTTTTTATTTAAAGATTTTATTTATTATATATAAAGTGTTCTGGCATGTATTCTTTCAGCTAAAAATGTAGGCACCAAATGTCATCGTAGATTATTGTGAGCCACCATGTGGTTGCTGAGAATTGAACTCAGGGCCTCTGGAAGAGCAGCCAGTGTTCTTAAACTCTTATCCATCTCTCCAGCCTCATGTATGAGTGTTTTGCCTGCATGTTTTTGTGTGCCCATGTATGCCTGGTGTGTTGGGGGAGCAGAAGAGGGTGTTGAATCCTCTGGAACTGGGGTTACAGATATTGTGAACTGCCATGTAGGTGCTGGGTACTGAACCAAGGTCCTCTGCAAGAGCAGTAAGTGCCTCTTAACTACTGAGCCATGAGGTCAGGACATAGACTTAAGGACATGGAAAGTTTTTGCCAAGTGGATATCCTTAGAATAATGAAAAACTTGACAATAACATTAAATGTCTTTTGAGAGCAAGGTGATACAAGTAAGAAGTAGCAGGTTACACTAGAAGTGTTCAGGTGGGAAGAATGTCTGAGACTCAGCAGACTGCAGAGTACACAGACCACAGGATAGGGTTCAGAGATCCTGCCTCAGGATTCCTCCAGAGCCCAGTTGAAGAAACACCCATTATTTGTGCCCACAGAGCTCCCTCCTCTCCCCACATACTTTCTCCACAAGTGGTTCATCTGGGCTGTCAGTTTTTGTCATACTTTGTAACTATAATGGGATCATTCACCCTAAACTCCACTGAGTCTTGCTCCATCCACCCTGGAGTGAGATTTCTGAGGATTCATTTCTGTTATTACACAGAATAATCATTTGCTTGTTCTCATTGTTGTATAACATTGTCTTATGTGAACAGCCTATCATTTAATCATCTGCTTTACTACTGATGCACATTTGGAGTTTTCCTGTTTGGGGTAGAACAAAGAAGTATATAAATAAAGTGTGGTGTCCTGTGTATATTTAGCAGTAGTAGATAATGTTCAGAGTCTCTCCAATTTGCCAACTTGGAGCTTGGTTCTGTTTTAGAATATGTTTTGGAGGTAAAACAGCCTATCCACTGTGTCTCACTGAAGAGAACTAGGGTTAAATCCAAATGTTTGCCGCTGAGCCTCTGCTAGGTAAGGCTCATTATCAGATAGGGACTTGGGGTGTAGGTGAAAAAAAGAGAAAGGTGGGAATTTTGTTCGATATAATCCTGAGCTGCCAAATGAGGTATCAACAAAGGGGTAAATGTTCAATCTCAACCCCAACAGCTTGGTCTGGATTAGAAACAAAGCAGTAGGAGCATCCACAGAGCGAGTTTTGAAGACATGGCAGAGGCAGTCCCAACAAGGGGAGTGAGTAGAGATGAGAACACAGGATGCTCTTCACCAGAAATCTGGGAAAAGGGAGAAGCAGCAAAGACAAAACAGCAGAAGCCTGTAAGGGGCCACAGGGAAACCTCAAGTGTCATGAAGCACATCTGGAAGGAGAGGTTTGTCCGGGCCACAAAGGTCCAGAGGAAGACTGACAAGGTACCGTGTCAGTTAGGCATGTGCACAGGACATTGCTTGAGACCATGCTAGCTTTGGTATCTTTTTTTCCAAAAGTGAGAATTGGCCTGAGTAACTAGAGGAAGTATAAGAGAAATAGGGCTGCCACTAGGTACACATGAGAATGTGCTCTAAGCAAGGACGTGAACGCAGTAAGGAGCTCACCATGGGATGTCTGCAGAAGAGGTCACAGCAGTGTAGACATGAAGTATCGATGGAACAACAGGTAGCATGCTGTGCCTAGAACTGTGAGCAGGGAAAATAGTGGGAAAATTGGCTAGGGAAGCAACGAAGGGCCAGGTCACATAGCCTCTCAGAGGTCACTGCAAGTGCTTTTGTCCAATGGCCGAAACGGGGAAGCTACTCAGAAGTTTAGGGCCAAAGGGTGACATATTTGGTCCTAATTCGATAAGCTTCAACATCATGATTAGTAGTGATATGTCACATGCTTCTATTTTAACCTCCAGAGCACAGTGAGTTCTCCTGTTGCCCTTAAGTCATATCAGCATTGTGCTGGAGGTCTAAACCAGAACACAAGGCTAGAAAACAAATGGCTAGCCAGCGTTCATGGATGGTATGGCTTGGAGATGACAGGATTGTGCATGTTCAAGACAGCACTGCAGGTTTATAAAAGAGAGCCTGGCACTGCTAGAGCCTACCATACCACTTGGTGGAAGTTTCCATCTGTAGGAAAACTACACTTGATTTGAGTGGCTTTAAGCAAAAGTGACACACTGACGGAAGCCCACAATCATCACAGAGGATGTAAGTTTTCTGTGACTGATAGATCAAACTCACAAAAGATTCAGTGAGTGGAGCAACACATTGGACCCAGTAAATGTAGCATGCACACCCTCTTTGCTCGGTATCCCACCTTCTAAAGCACAGCATTGGTGTGCTATCATGGAAATCAAAGCCTAATGGCTGGTTCTAAAACAGTCTAGTTTTATAAAATCCCCCAAATGCTATGTCCAGAGTAGTGAAAATGTACAGGTTATAGCTACATACAGCATGTCTGACTAGTAGAGAAAGTAAAACATGAAAAAGATGTTACAAAATTCAGATCTACATAAATCAATGGTATGTGGGAAGGTATAGTAGTGTCTTGCCTTGTTCCTGTGACCAAATACCTGACAGAGGAAAATGAAAGCAACAACAGAAAAACACTTAAGGGAAAGAGGGCTTATTTTGGATATATAGTATGTCTTGGCAAAAAGGCCTGGTAGCAGGAGTGTGAATCCTTTCCATTGCCTCTGTAGTCAGGAAGCAAGTGAGGCCAGAGCATAAAAACTTCAAAGCCTGACCCTAGTGGTCCTCTTCCTCCAGCAAGACTCCACCTCCTAGGGGTTCAACAATGTTCCAGAACAGACTACTGAGGAGCAACCTGCCCATCACACAAGTCTATGGTGGCAGTTTACATTCAAACCACAGCAGAATAAAAATCCTGAAAAAAGGTAATAAAATTGTAAAATCTGTGTTTTAAACAGTTAGATTATATAATCTCTGGGGGAGGGGGCACTGTGTAAAGTTGAAGTGGATAGGGTGTATCTTTGAACTCTGAAAACTTTGAATTTTGTTGCCTGTGTAGTAATTATGTAAACACTTGCTTTGTTAAGTCATTCAACTTAATATGACTATTCAGAGGTTGTGACATGCCACAAGGAAAAGTACTACATAAATGAAAACAAACAATAGACACCAATAAAAACTAAGAAACTGTGTATGTTATATATTAAGAAATGGAAACAAAAATCAGAAGAGAAACTGTGGAAGAGTATCGTTCCTTGTAATACTGCAGGAAATAGGTATAACAAAACTGTCCTAGGTAGTTCTTGAGCTATTTCCAGGCAATGTGGTATCTCAGCAAGCAGGGGAAAGTTTTGGGCTCCATGAATTCATGAGAAAGAAATCTGTGTGGCATGTATAACAAAACTATATTCAATATAATTCAGAGTGATGGTGAACACTTATAATCCTAGCACACCCAGGAGAGGCAGGATATGAAATATCTCTCTCTCTCTCTCTCTCTCTCTCTCTCCTCGCTGTCCCTCTCTCTTTATCTCTTCTCTCTCTCCCTCCTTCCCTTCCCCTCCATCCCCACTTACTTGATCTGAATTTATTTTGCAGAGGAAATTTTAAAATTAGAAAAATCAGAATGGTGGCAGTGATGGTATTGGGAGATTGGAAAATGGAGGGAGGGCTTCAGAAGGGAAAAGTTCAATGATATACATAAAGGTTAATAAAATGATTGATGCAGGTGGTGGTGTACACCTTTAATCCCAGCACAGGGAGGCAGGCAGATCTCTCTGTGTAGAGGCCAGCCTGGTCTACAGAGTGAGTTCCAGGACAGCAAAGGCTTATACAGAGAAACCCTGTCTCTAAAAAACAAAAATAATTAAAATAAGATGTGTGATAGGGAAGTACTGGTAGGACTCTTGCTCCCTGAAAAGGGCAGTATATTCCAGTTGCCATGACACCCTTAAGATGCCAGATACTTAGGGACAACCTATCAACCTCATTTTCCCCCCTTGAGACAAGCATCTGTAGATTTGGGATGTTGAGGTTATTGTTTTATTTTTTAGACAAGACTGCTGTTAATCCCCTTTAGATGTGATTGTGATGGTATCTTGCTTGTACAAATAAGGGTTGCCTGAAGGTCAGAGAATGGAGTTTGCCACTAGCTAACCATAGAGATCTGGAGGTCTGTACAGACAGACAGGAAGTAAAGTAGCTGGGCAGCAACAGGACATAAGCTGGGAAAAACTGAAATTGCTCTCTTGTCTGCTGAGGCACTAAGGAGATAAGGTGTGGCGGCGGCTTGCTCCTTCTCTCTGATTGCTCAACATTTTCCTCTGTATCTGACTCCTGGTTTTTATTACTTAGAACAATTAAGAGCTCCATTTACAAGTATGTGATCTCTTGATCCTCCTAGTTTGACTTCTGGAGTGAGTGCTGGAATAGCAGGTATGCGCCATCTCTCCCAGCTTGCTCTTATTTGTTTCAAAGTCTCACAAATGATTCTGATGTGCAGTCAAGTATAAAATCTAATATGCCCAGTTGGGATGCCTATGAACTGAGAGAGAGAGAAGGCCAGCCTATAATCACTAAGAGTACAAAAGTAGCACACGTACCTTGATAGTAACCAAAGCTCTCTAATTGAACTTACCTGCTCAACAATATAGAAAGCATGCCTGGTACTAGAAACCTAGCCAACTACCCAAGGTTAGTTCAGTTGTGGGTCTTAGAAGATAAATTACAACCACCACTGTATTAAAACAACATAATTCCTAACTACATTATAAATATTTGTTCATATACTCACATATATAAGTGTAGTCCTCACCCTCATCCAAGGAACTTCTTTTTTGCAGTGAAGAGAAACCAATACAGAAAAACCACAGCTAAGTAAAATGCCGAATTGTGGGAAAACAATCCAAGGAGTACATGTACAAAACAATTCCTGAAAGTAAGGCTTTGGGGGACTTTGTAGAAGGAGGGGGTGGAGAGATTGTTAAGAGTCAGGTGTTGAGAGTATGCTGTGAGAATGTGCCTCCCTAGTAATGTCAGAAGCCACACCTATAAATTCTCTCCAACATGATTGCCTAAGCATGCTGCTACAGTGGACTGGAGGTAGCTCGCAAGGGTTCAACTCTGTACAACTCCAGACAACCAAGGAATACTGAGAAATAGTCTTCTCCAGTGAAGGGCAATCGGTTTTCCAATACTTAGTGGTCAACACTGAAAACATAATAAATGTAATACTATACAAACTAAGCATGCTGTATTTAAGAATGCATATGTGTGTGTGCATATTTACTTGTGTGTATGTGTGTCATGTAGCAAACATTGATACAAAATAAAAGGCCATGAATTCTAAAGCTAGAGGAGGGGGTATATGGGAGGGCTTGGAGGGAGGGAAGGGAAGGAGAAAATGTTTTAAATATATTGTAATTTCAAAAACTAAAAGATTTTTTAGGCCAGTATGTTATTAAGATCTCAACATGGATGTAAAACTCCTGGTATTCTTTAAAGTGAACCTGAGAGTCTGTACAAACCTCCCCCCCCTACACACACACACACACACACACACACACACACACACACACACACACACCATGATGCCCACATTTTATGACAGACCACATTTTGAGGATTCAGAGGTGAAAGGGATCCAATATACTTTGAACCCTGAGCATGTGATCCAAAGCATATGTGTTTCTGGCAATGTGGGACTCATAGCTTCTGCTGTTGTGAGATGAAAGAGCAAACACACCAGCCCAGCAGGACTCAGTGAGACTCCTTGTGGCTCACTAGTTGAGCTCAGCATGGCCCCAACCACATTTTGACCCTGGAAAATATTTCCACAGTGTTCCAACTGTTTTCCCAGCAGACCATGCCTTCAAGTTAGTCTTGATTCTTGTTCCCATCAAAAATAGTTGAGGTGAAGGAGTAAATTTAGCCAAGACCAACAAAATCTCTGAAGTCCTCACCACAGTTCTCTCAGGCCCCCTGTTTCCATAACACGTGGCTGGGTCTTGCCAAACCCATCTCGATCAGCTTAGTGGTCATGGTGACAAGCCAGAGTGTTTTCTAAATAAGCTTACTCCTTCTTCTGCTTGAACTGACCTAGAAAATATATTTGTTCCATTTGGGCCTTTCTGAGCAAACAATGTCCACTTTGTGTTGTGTATACCACCTAATTATTTCAGATTACACAGCGTCAATTCACAGAAAATGATCCAGGCTACTTATACTCTTTTCCCATTTGTCCTTTGGAGGTGAGTATACACATAAAGGAACAAACTATACTGATGTTATCTTAGTTGAAGTCTTAGGGAGCCATGCATTTTTATCTCTGTATGTTAAAGAAATAGATATTTATTGTAGCATTTCCCCACATTGTTTTTAGATTAAGACCTCTTTGCTTTCAAACTTTATACTTGTTTGATTTTTCTTTCCTCAACTTTGTCAGTCTCACAGCAGAAACAGCAGGAAACAGCCAGAGCCTGTAGCTGTCACCCCAGACCCAGCTCTGTGGTTTCCACCTGCCTTCAGTTCTGGCTAACAATTTCTTGCTGCCCTGGGGAACTGTCTGCCTCTTATTAATTTTTTTACATAATCTAAATTTCTTGGAAGTGTTCAGAGAAGAGTCAGGACTGACTGCCCCCAGTTTTTAAAATGCAAAATGTAGACTGATAAAGGTTATATACTTTTCAAAAAGTATGCATTTTCCCCTAAATTCTGTCAATAACAAATACAACTATTATATAAGTGAATTCCATCCTGTCACTGTGTGCATATACATATGTCATATGAAGATTAAATTAAGAATATTATCTCAAAATGAAACAATTACACCCTACACTCACCTCAAATTTGGAATGATCCTTGTTCCTTTGCTTGCTGAGTGCTGGGATTATAGGCATTCCATCACACTCAACCTTTCTTTTATTCTTTGTATTGGTGATGAATTTTTACCAATGTTTCCTTCACCAGACTATGTAAGAATATGAGCAACTTGCCAGGCATCTGTGGCTCATGCCTTAAATCCCAGAACTCGGGAGGCAGAGGCAGGCAGATCTCTGTGAGTTTGAGGCCAGCCTGATCTACAGAATTATTT
Organism: Phodopus roborovskii; assembly: GCF_943737965.1. Lineage (NCBI taxonomy): Eukaryota > Metazoa > Chordata > Mammalia > Rodentia > Cricetidae > Phodopus > Phodopus roborovskii. Next base: position 56,231 of record NW_026126927.1, on the reverse strand, counting down.
CTAAGATAGGCTCCAAAGCCACAGAGAAACCTTGTCTTGAAAGACAAAACAAACAAAAAAAAAAGCAACATTTTTCATAATAGCATGAAACTGTAAGCAATCCAAGTATATGTCAATAGCAAAGCATTTAAGTAATTTATAATTGTATAAATAGTGGTAAAAATAAAGAAGGAAAGAAAGAAAGGAAGGAAGAAAGAAAGAAAGAAAGGAAGGAAGGAAGAAAGGAAGAAAGAAAAACTCTAAAACTATGGCTCTAACACCAATGTCAATGTGAGGCAAAGTCAGTTACCACAAAAAAAAAAAAAAAAAAACACTGCCATAATGTGAAGTTTGAACGTAGAAAAAATTAAGACGTTTTCAGGAGTTTGTGCTTAGTGGATTTACAGAAAATTAAGGAAGGATCTGTAGAGATATCGCTAAAGGGAAAGGACTGGTATTGAAAAGTAGAAGACAGGAAGGGGTGCTGGTAGCCCCTTCCGAGACAAATAAAACTATCCTTAGGTTAAGTCATCTTGCCTTTATTTAGAAATTATTGTACACCTAGTGGTAACAGTGTAGGTATGTGTAGAGAAGCTGAGATTACCTTGTGGTCCTGGCATGAGAGGAAGCTTAGCCGGAAGAAGGGTACTCCTCCACCCTTCCCACAGAACAGGGAAAAAGAAGGGTTTACTTTGTTTCTGAGCATATTGAGAGTAGATTCATTATAATTTTGACCTAGATATCATTACCACCATATTCCTTTGTAAAAAAAAAAACATAAAATAAATAAAGGCATAAACGGAGTGATGAACAGAGGCTACTACAAATGTAGGCTACAAATTTATATAAAAAGTTGGTGGCCTGTAGACCCAAGAGGTTTTAAAAGTTGTTAGTGGACCTTGAGGGTATGTGTAAACAGAGGAAGGGGAGGGAACATGGAGGAGAAGGAGATCCATAAGTAATTCCATGAAGAGGAAGGTGAGTCCCTGAAGCTCAAGAGAAAAGTGAGAGCCCATGACGAAGATAAAAGGAAAGTAAAGTAAACTGCAGATAGGAGAGAGTTTCCTTAGCCATCTATGTAATTATTTGGGACCTTTGCTAATCAAGCAGTGGGATAAGAGGTGTGGGAAGAAACATTTGAGGCACACAGAGATAATATAACACAGAGCCACAGGTCAACTATCAGAGATGATTAATAAAGGAGCAGGGCCCTGCTGACATCTTGCACCTGGGCTTGCCCAAGGATCCAGAGCTCTTGGGGTTTGTGCTGCAGAAGGAATGGGGGAAATGTGGGTAGGAGCAAGATATGTAAACTGTGAGGTCTAGATAGAGTGGGAAACTTTGGAAAAACAGGGAGGGCCAGAAGCAGAGTTTGGTGAGACAGCAGAACCTGGATGGAGCTCATGATAAATAAAGGTGAAACAGGAGCCCAGGTCTGATGAAGGCACAGGACTTTCCCATCCTGTGGTGATTGTTGCTTCAAGGGATGGAGTCACCTTTGATACATGTGACCTTATTGGCAGAGGGCGAGGAGCTGTAACTCTGGAGAACCCTGACATGCATGTCCTTGGTCAGCACCCAAAGAGGGAGCAGAGAGGAGGGAGAAAGTCACATCCTTTTCTGAGGAAGCACTGCAGCATGCAACATAGGACTCCATCCCACACAGCTGCCTGCAGTCTAAGCATAGAGAGGAATGCTGCATGGCAGGTGTTATCACTGAACTTCCAGGCCAGGACTGCCTAATGGAAATTGTACAATGATGTTCTGTGTCTTTCCAGTCCACACACAGAAGCCACCAGCTACAAGTGCCTAAATGATTGTCATAATTAACAGTAAATCCCAGGCTCTTTCTTGACAAAAAAAATAGGCTGAGCTGCAAGTTTGTGGTGCTGAGGAACACTTGGCAACTGAAATTCCACATCAAAATGCGATGTACACTAGTTACTGTAGTGAGGCTACCCTGGACGTAATATCAAAATCCTGGACACTATAAAAAATGTGGGCAGCTTCTGAAAAGATCAGAGTAACTAGTGTGAGAGCATATGACCCAGGAAATACAGGAGAAGAGCCATTTTAAAATTCTTAATATCTATCTAAAAATACATAAGAAAAACAATAGCTTCTTATGCATAGTAGTATCAAAGTTTCAGTTTTATTTTCAAAAATGTTTATTTATTTATTAAATGTGCATGCATTGTTCCTGAGTGACAGGAGCCTTCAGAACCCAGAAGAGGGTATCAGATTACCCAGCAAATGAATTACAGATAGTTGTGAACCACCATGTGCGTGCTAGGAATTGAACCTGGGGTCATCTAAGTGCCCCAAGCCCTGCAGAGCTGCATTTGTTCTGAAAAGTGAATTGTATGTGTTTCTTCGAGACTGTGGCTGATATGTCCTATTCATCCTTAGAGGTAGGTTTTCACCTGCAGCAAAATGCTGTGTATTTTTAGACTTAAGAGTTAAAACTCTGTTTTCTAGAACCCAGGTATGCAAGGATCAAATTCCTCAGGGCCCAATTTAAAAAAAATTTCAAAGCTTTCCAAACAATGCTAAGGAGTGAGTTTGGACTTTATCTTGTGGGGAACAGGAAGCTCGAGATGGTAGTTAGGTAACAATGGAAATCACCAAGATGAGCAAATGATTGAAAGCTGCATGGCCTTCATATTAATAAGGAAAGAATATAGAATCCCGGGATGCACTTAGTGGCCCACACCCATGCAGTCATGGCCCCTTCTTCTCCTTTTAGGAAAGTGCATAACATGAACTTCAGTGTTGCCTTTGTCATAGATACTATAAAAGTAAAGTCTGAAGAAAGTGTTCTCCCCACAAGCCAGAGTAGGCTCCTCTGAGCACTAAAGCTTGTCTGAAAACTCTGCTCCTGGGACACCAAGCACCCAAAAGAGAAGCAAACACCTAAAAGTGCTGAGTTCTCTCTACTGCCCAATCTTCTACAGAGCTCTGAGTAACTACTTAGGGCATGTGGAAGGATTTCAGAATTTGTTTTACTAAATACAGTCGTTGCTGAGGACTAAGTTGTTGTATAAATTATCTAAAGCAGAAGTAAAAGTTAAAAATCATTTCCAGTTATTTGCTACCTTTTACAAGCTATGCTCTTGTAGCCACCCATGACACTGTACCTGCATGGTGAGAACTCAACATGATGGTTTGCCACTAAATGTCCTTTCCACAAGGCCGCCCGCTATGTTGGAAGCTCAAAATAGCCTAAAGTTGAGGTATTTGCACAGAAATTTACAAGCATTGGAGAGATTTTTCTGCAAAATGGTAATATACATCTGTCAGTCTACCATTAATGTTCACACAGTGCATCACTGTGCATCCGAGTAGAGGTCCCCCACGACCACACTCTTTGTAATTGTAGTAGTCCATCACTCGATGAATCATTTCAGATAAAAGTTACCAAGTGCATGTTTAGGGTGATGTGGTGATGTGACTATTTTATTTGCATTTACTTGGACTGGAGTGGATTCTATTACACACACACACACACACACACACACACACACACCACAGATACACAAACAAACACATACCACAGAGACACAAAAGGCAGAGGATTTTCACTTACTGGGCCTCACATATTGGGATGGCTTCCCAAGGCAGCTAAGACTAGACGCTGGCCTAGTCCCTGGGGTAAGGACTAAAAGAAGGGCACTGCCACCATTGTACCAACAAATCCCATGGTAACTGTCCTGGGTATCTTTCTGAGGTGTCCAGTTCCTAAATGTCACTATGTGGCTAAGAACCCTATAGAAGAACTGATTTGGGATACCCAAAACATAAGTATATAGCTAGAGTCAGCAACAGCTCTTTTATACAAACTATTCACCATCATGCCATTTAGGTACACCTCTACCAGGACGGCTGGTGCTGGAGATGGCTCGTTGGGAAAAGGTCAGGGACAGTGGCACATGACTATTTCTCCCAATACTGAGGAGAGGGAAAATATGAAGACAGGAGGATCCCTGCAGTGCATTAACCAGCCAGCCTAGCAGAATCCTTGAGAACCAGGTTTGGTGAAGGGTAGTTTCTAGGCAGTAACTCATTCACTGCTGAGATTAGTTTTGCTAAGGGGGTTGACTCCTCAGGAATATATTCATGACCTTGGACTTGATAGGGAAGAAGTTTTGCTTTTTGTTGTTGTTTGGGTTTTTTTCTTTTTATTTTGTTTTTGTTTGCTTTTTTTGTTTTTGTTTTTTGGGAGACAGGATCTCTGTGTAATCACTATGTTAAACCAGGCTGGTCTTGAACTCACAGATTTTCCTGTCTCCCAAGTGCTAGAATTAAAGGCATCTACTACTCTCCTGGTAGGAAAAGATTGTGTAAAGTAAGACATGAGGGGAAAAAATGGTCATGAAGACAACTTTTTTTATAACGATTGATAGATTTGTTTGTTTTTAACATTTATTTTTATTTTTTTTGTGTATATGTCTGTGTGTATATACAAGCACATGCATATAGGTGCCATAAAAAAAAAAGCCATCAGATCCCCACTACACCTGGAGTTACAGTTGGTAGTGAGCTTGCCATATGGATGCTGGAAACCAAACTCTAATCCTTCTGCTTACTTGTTTACTTTTTGAGTTAAGGTTGCCAATAACAGGCTAGCCTTTAACCTGCTATGTAGCTGTGTATCTGAGGATGACTTTGAACCTCGGATCTTCTTGCTTCTACCTCCCAAGTTCTGGGATTATAACTATGCACCACCATACATACCCAGTTGATGGAGAGCTAGGGTCAGAGCCCAGGGTCTCATGCATGTTAGGCAAGCACTCTGAACACTGAGCTACATACATCTCCAGCACAAATTGACCTTTCTTGAAGTTAAGAATTCTCTCCAATAGAATACACTTAAAATGGGCCAGAAAGGCAACACAGTAAGAAATGAAACAATTGGTATATAAAGCAGACATAGGGCCCATAGCCAAAGTAGGGAAACAAATGCAAATCAGTAGAAAAAGACATGCCAGGGAAAACCAATCAAGGGCTAGGCAGACATTTCTGAAACGCCCCCGGGCTCTTTTGATGGCCCAGTGAGCAAGTGGAAAGGTTGCAAACTTGTCATTTGTCAGGGAAATCAACAGGCAAATGGAAACATCAGTGCACAGTCATAAGTCTACATAAAAATTTAAAACTGGAACGGCAGGGTCAGTGAAATGGTAAGGTCACTTGCCTGGCTCCCACAAATTGTCTCTGACTTCAACTCATGCTATGGCACCTGCTCCCTATAAATGCTTGTTTAAAACACACACACACACACACACACACACACACACACACACACACAGAGAGAGAGAGAGAGAGAGAGAGAGAGAGAGAGAGAAACATGCTGGAATGTACACACCAGTTCTGTCCATAGTAACCTCAAACTGGAACAACACAAATATCCATCAGTGATAGATTGGAACCAGGCATGGGGGAAGCAGACAGAGGTTGGGGTGGGGGGTGGGGGGTGGGGAAACATAATCTGAAGCTTAAGTAGCCTGAGTGCCTTCTGCTGTATTGTGCCTGCTTTCTTTACTGTTTGAAGGTGAAAAGTTCTGGGATAGGTAGTTTAAGCTTGTTGGGGTGGGGGTGGGAGTAGCAGGGATTTGTTTTTTTCTATTGCAGATGAAATTGTCAGAGGTATTAAATGATTTGCCCCAAGTCAGAGAGCTTAACCAGTGGTGGAGGGGAGACATGGACACAAAGTCACTGGTGGAGTCAGGTTCAGCAAAAGCATGAAAATCTTAGGTTTCCCCGCCTAGCCTAGGTCCTAGCCTAGGGAATGAGACTCTGTAGCTTGCACAGGCTATCCGGAGCCTGAGCTGGAGCTCCAGCAGGTACTCTGGCAGTGACAGGGAACCTGCTGTCCCCTTGTGTCAAGACAGGCAGGCGCCTCACCCTCTACTGAGGTGTAAAAGTGAGTAACCTGCAGATCAGAAATTTAAGTCCCCAACCACATGTTGAAACACAAATCAAAAGGGTTGTGAGTTGCTTCTTTACTTTTTATTAATAAAGAAAAAGATTATTTGTGGATGTGGGGACTTATTTTGGGTTTGGAATTACAGAATGTGGGGGAAAACAAATAATCCCACACATGGGATTCTTTGCCACAAAGAAGACAAAGAATTCAGTTATGACTATCTCAGCATCCTGGATACTGTCCTGCTGACCTTGCTTTGGTCCAAGCTTCAGACCACAGATATCTGGTTGGTGTTGGATGAGAGCAGCACCTGGTTCCCTCCTGTACTTTTCTCATAATCTTGACATTGGCAAATTAGCAAGAGCAATGTAAACAGGCAATAAGCATAGGGAGGTTCTTTCATTCCCCTTTTTTCTATAAAATGAATAAAACACTTTATTCATTGTTTCTCAGTTTTTATTTGTTTTAATTGCTGTTACTGCTGGGTCAAAAGTAGGGGCCTGAATAACTGACAAGTGTGTGTGTGTGTGTGTGTGTGTGGTTTTAATGAACAGTACCAGTCTATTTAAAATGCATCCAGGCAATTCTGTCTACTGTCAGGGCGGTGGGAGTTGTGAGGAGCACAGAGTAGGAGCCCTTCCTGTGGGGCTCTAAGATCTTAGTCTGATGTCTCTGAACCCAGACAGAATTGCCGATCTGGAAAGAGTGGGGCTAACAAATGGTTCTTTGTTCTTCCCGATATGTGGCCGCCAGAGATTTTCAGACCTCTTCTTGACTATCTGTAAGGCGCACAGATGCACCTGCATGGAAGGGGTGTTTGCAAAATCAGAAATGTCAACATCAAAGAATGATACAGTTGGAGGTGGACTGCCATATAGGATTTTAAAGGGAGTTAGGCCATGAGGGCCTGGAGTGTTTCTGGCCCAGTAGAAGGCCAGAGGTAGGAGTTGTACAGAGTCCTTAGAGCCAGTTTCAAGCATAATTAGGATAAAGCCTCCTTAATGGTTTTATTTATTTTTTTTTTAACCTGTCCTTAACTCTGGGGTCTGTAGGCACAATGCAGTATCCAATTTATCCCCAGTAACCTGGCCTCCAACTGACTTACCTGGGAGACGAAGGCAGGCCCATTGTCTGATCCTATTACCTGTGACATGTCATATCTTGGAAAGATTTCTTCCAAGAGTTTCTTGGTAATTTGCAGTCTCATGTTTGGTAGGGAAAGTTTGCATCCCTTCTGAAAAGGTATCTGTGAAAACTAGTAAATATTTATATCCATACATTCCGGGTTTGACTTCAGTAAAGTCTATTTTTCAATGGACAATCAGGCCTATGGACACAAAGCCGGGTCCCAGAATTCAGTTTTTTTTTTTTTTCTTGCTTGATCTGGGCACAGGCCAGACAGATGGCAGTTACTTGTTGCAGTAATAAATTCTGATGGTGAAGGTGAGTTTCAATTTCTTGCCAATCTAGCAAAGTTTTCATCTTTTTTGGCGCTTGGATGAGTCAGTTTTATGGAGGTGGTCTATTAATATTCTTGCCATTTTGGTAGGCAACATAGTCTTTTCTTGGTAGACCCAGCACTGTCAATTGGGGTCATAATCTGCACCCAGTTCTGAACAATGTCCAACTGTTATATCATATTCCCAATCTGAGTCTTATTTGTCTCCTTTTCAGTCAATATGCTTATAGTCAATAGTTGGGGGGCCTAAGGTTGCTTATTAGGCTGTTTACCAGCCAGGCAATTTCCTTTGCCTCCAGGTTTTCCCCTTTGATGTCCAGGGAATGCATTATGCTCAATTTCTTAGGAAGGAACAGGGCCTTTAATAATGTCAAGATTACACTTTTATTTTTAATTTTTTGCCTTCTGATGTTAAAAGGCCCTTTGTCCGATAAATTTCTCCATGGTCATGGGCAGTGGCAGAGGCATACTGGCTATCAGTGTATAGGTTAAGCTTTTTGGAGAGCCTGAGTCAGAGCAATGAGTTCAGCTCCCTGAGCAGAGGTGCCTCCAGGGAGTGCAGTGGCCCATATGACCTCTGTGGCATTCATCACTGCAGCCCCTACCCGTCTCTCACCATTTAGCAAGTAGCTGCTGCCATCCGTGAACCAGGAGTAGTCTGCATCTTTCAAGGGCTGATCAGTCAGATCAGGCCACATTCCATGCATCTCTGTAAGGATCTCTTGACAGTCGGCAGCTCTAACAAGGTGGCTGGTTTCAGGGCATATTAGGGGTGGCTGTTGTATGGCCAGGCCCCATGCCCCCCTGTTTCTGCCCAGGCCAGGGGGTGTTGTTTTATCCATTAGTCCATTCCTTCCTGCTGTTCAGGAGGCTTTTTTTTAAATGTCTATATTTATTTTCCAATTGTAAAGTCAATATTTGAAGTGGAGCCCCTTGTGGGCCAGAGACTTTAGCTCCTGATCCTTCAAAATGGATCTGGGCTTGTAATTAAGTCAGTAGGTCTCGACCCAGCTATGGATATGGACAGTCCAGTACATGCAAAAAGGAATGTGATACTTTACCTGATGCGAGATGAACTTTTCTCTCCATGGTCCATCGGTATTGTTTTCCTCTGGTGGCTCCCTGTACATAAGCTGTTTTGGTATTCAATGGCCCGTTCTTTTCGGTGAGAACTGAATGTTGGGCTCCAGTGTCCACCAGGAAGGTGACTGGCTGCCCCCCGGACTTTTAAGGTTAGCCTGGGCTGAGGAGGGGGGCTCCTGGTCCCCAACCACCCTAATCTTCATCTAGGGCTAGAAGCTGAGTTGGTCTTTGGGGTCCTTCCCCATGCCACTGATTTTTAGGTCTCTTATGGCAATCTTTGACTCAATGGCCTTTTTCTTTGCAGTAGGCACATTGGTCTCCATCTACCCCTGGGCCTCGCTTTTTTTTTCCTTCCTTTCCCTGACTTTCTGCACTATGATTATTCTGAGCTACAAGTGATCTGGATTTGTCTTAATTCTCTCCGGGGTTCCTATGGTCCTTCTCTTTCTCTCTCCTCCTCTAGTTCCTTTTTTTGTTTTTTTTTTGTTTTTTTTTTTTTTAACTTGTCCTCTCTTTCCTCCTGCAACTTTCTAAGTCTTTCTTCTCTTTTTTGTCAGGTGTTTCTCACTATAAAGATCTTTTCCTTCCTTACAAGATCCTGCAGGCTATAATCTTGTAAATTATCTAGTCTCTGCAACTTAGTCCCAATATCTGGAGCCAAATGACAAATGAAAGCCGTAGAAACATTGCCCATTTGATTGTTACTATCAGGAGCAAAGGGTGTATACATAAGGTAGGCTTCCTTTAGCCTCTCCAAAAATGCAGTGTGAGTTTCTCCAGTCCCTGGGTTATCTGTCCTACCTCAGCCAAATTCAGGACGACGCCCCAGGCCACAGAGACCCGCTGTGAGTAACTGATGATAAAGAAGTAGGTGTTAAAGTCCCAGTAGGGACGATTTAGAGGAAAAATTTCCCTCAATTTTATTTGGCAACAGAGTGGGCTTTTCATCATCCTCTAAGACGTTTTTCCGGGCTTCCAGATAGATGCGTTTTCTTTTTTCTTTCTTTTTTTTTTCCATATTAACTAACTGATTGTGAGCGCGGCTCTGTACCTCATCAATGATCTAAAGTAAACTTAAGGGGGTGGTTAAAGATTGTTCCATATTTTCTTCAAAATAAAGAATCAGACAGATAAACAGAACAGACAAAACACATAGACAGCCGGCAGAAAGACACACTGTGCGTTTTCAGCGTAAAACCGAAACCAGATACTGAGTTGGAGGCACAGAGGGTCTTAAACCCCCAGGCCCCTCCAAAACCACGAATCCCTGGGACTTGTTGTGGGCCCCGGAACATCGGGGCCCCAGATCCCTGGAATGTCTCCCAGGGTGGCAGGTAGAAGTCCAAGCCTGTCAGCTCCCTTCTCAAGCCACCTGCAGACACGACTAGTCATTAACCGATCGCTGCACAACAAGCAACAAGTATGAACCAGACAACAAAGAACAGAAATTAAGCACTAGCCAGCTTACCTCCCGATGGTGTCAGTGTCAGTCTCTAGGGGGAAGGGTCTCCAATCTCGGTGGAAACTCCAATGAAAGACTCCAGGAGGCCCCCAAGAGTTTTGAGCCTGTCAGTGGGGAAGGCCCTTGCCCCCAAGAGACAAGACTTGCATACCACTGGATGCAAGTGCAAGAGGTTATTTATTGTTTACACACAGGTACCTATGGATGCTTCAGTCATTCGTGAGACTGAGAGAGCGAGCCTAGTTAAAGCATATGCAGTTTATATAAGGTTGGTATGGCAAGAAGCAGGCTTACAGAAGCAGAAGCATGGTTACAGGGATTTCATTGTTTCATCTAAATGTAGCAGTTGTAGTTAACCAAGGACAGTTGGTTATTCGGGTTGGGCACAAAGAATACAAAGAATTCAGTTATGACTATCTCAGCATCCTGGATACTGTCCTGCTGACCTTGCTTTGGTCCAAGCTTCAGAACACAGATATCTGGTTGGTGTTGGATGAGAGCAGCACCTGGTTCCCTCCCTGTACTTTTCTCATAACTTGACATTGGCAAATTAGTACGAGTAATTTTAAGACGCAATAAGCATAGTGGGGGCCTTTCACTATCCTATGCAATTCATGTTCATTCCAGTCACTAAGCTTCCTCCCTTCCCCAACTACCCGTGAGTTAGAATCCAACTACCCATTAGGTAGCTTCTTCTCCCTACCTTGGCTGTGTTTTGTTTTGTTTTGTTTGTAAGACCCTCAGGATGAGTAGTCTCCTAATTTCGGTCGGTACCCCCAAGAACTCAATGTCTAGTACATCTGCTGCAACACGCAAGAGGCTTTAATGAACAGGAAACATTTGAGCAAATGGGCTCCTCCAGCAGGCAAGCTAGAGATAAGCCGCCTACCCCTCCCTCTCCCCCCACAGGTGTTTTTATAGGCAAACCTACGCTTAGGATGGGGGTGGGGCCTCTGTCTATTGAGTATGTGACTCTTTCAGGCCAGATGGTCTCCCCTATTAGGGTCAACAGACCTTAGGGCCTCAGGATGAGCTAATTAATTTTGTCTGGGCAAACTGCAGTTGCAGCTATCTCTTTGTTTCCTAAGGACCCTACTTCACCACCTGCTGACTCACAAGAAAGGAGGGGCAGTGTGAATTCTTGGAATCTTGTTATCTCCATTGTGAGGGGAAGTTAGCAAATTCCAAGGAACAGATATTGGTTTACAGGTTAATCCTTCATTTCAAGTGAGGGGTTTCTTTAACTTTACTTTTTTTGTCCGTCAGTTTACTTGGGGAACTTTCTTATTTCCATCTTGTGTTTGTCTTTCTGACTCTCCTTACCTGTAAAATCAGATGAGCACTTGGTCATGGACACTGGGAGCTTTAGAGTTTCTCTCTCACTCTGCTCATCCAGTCCTCCAGTGCAGGGAAGCCAGAGGAAGAATCCCATTAAAAACTTACTAAATGAATGCAGCCAGAGCTGCAATGAAAGCCATACATTTGGACTAAGAAGGTAGTGGATTAAAGTGATTAAAGCACTTGCAGTGCAATGGTGAGGGAAAGCTTGGATACCAAGAACCCAGGCAAACATCTGGCAGTTGTAAGAGTCTGCACTCAGGAAGCAGAGACAAGATCTTTACAGCAAGCTGTGTGGCTTCACCAGCCCATCAGAGAACTCTGAGCCCAACTAAGAGACCTTAGCTCAGTAAACAAAGTGGAGACTGATGAAGGAAGACACCCACCATCAACTTCAGACTTATTAAACGTGTACACGTGCATACACACACACACACACATACACACACACACCTAAAGTCAATAATGGGAGATGCTGGAGGCACACCCACACCACTCTGGATCCATAGTAGTCAACTTCCAGCAAGTTATTAGTATCACCCAAACCCATGGTAAGGATGGACCAGCTACAAAAGCAAAACTGTCGACGCTAGAGCAGTGATTCTCAGCCTCTAGGTCACAACTCCTTTGTCAAACGTCTGTCTCCAAATCAAAATTACAGTTAGGTAGCAATGAAAATAATTTTATGGTTGGGGGTTACTATAGCATTGTAAGAAGTTTGAGAACCAATGTTCTTGAGTATAAAGGAAGGATGTAAGATGTCTCCCGGACACAGATGCAATCATGCCAGTTAACAAGGAGTTTGTTTATAAACCGCCAAAAACCTGGAATCCAGCAGACTGTAACGGCTCCCTTCAGCCAGTCCTGAACAAAGAATGTTAATTCTAAGGGTTATGTTCCAGGTGTCCCTCCTCTCTTCACGACTCTGTTGCTCCAACCCCCACAACAAAGATGAAAAACAAAACCAACAAGGAAGCTGAAGGAATTTTACCAAATCCCACTTTCAAAAAAGTCAGCAGACCAAAGTCCATGGTCTTAATTACTTCCGGCTGCAAATGTGCTGAATACCAATGTGTGAAAACATACATGCACATGCACGAACAGTGAGTCTTAAATGCATGTAAAATGTGTGGGAGAAAGGCAGCAGTCATGTGACTGAAGAAAGATTATAGATTATGCATTCCCCTCTTAATTATTCCCTAGATGATATTTGAACAAGGGGAAAATTAGAGGGCATTTGACTCTATAGAGTGTCATCATTCTCAGAGTTAATGTTCCATTTCTCTTTAATGCTTCCCTTCCTTCCCCTCCCATTCCTTCCCCCCCTTTAATTCATTTCCTTTCTTTTCCTTCCTTTCCATTCCTTCCCTTTCATTCCATTCCCTTTGCTTTCCTGTGCTTTTAGTCCCTTTAATTCTGCCAATTCTCAAAAATGTTACTTTTTTTTTTTTTTTTTTTGAGACAGGGTTTCTCTGTGTAATAGTTCTGGCTGTCCTGGAACTGACTCTGTAGATCAGGCTGCCATCAAACTCAGCAAGGGCTGGGAGTAAAGGCATGAGCTACCACCACCCAACCAGGATCTGACTTTTTAAACGGGCCTGTTAAGACTGATACTTCCAGTTCACAGACCATACCTTGGAAGAAGATTCAGGGTTATTCAAATGTCCCCATTCTGTCGGATTCTGGGGGCTTAGTCTGCCACCCTGGGTCCTAAATCATAGCATTAGCTTTCCATCCTAGTATAAACAGTCCCACTGTGGCTGGCTCCAGAATACCACACAATTGCAGAGTGAAAGCCTAGAAAGAGGTGAGGATGGCTAGGTGTGTGAGCTGCACCAGAAAGGCTTGTATACACCACTGGAGTGAAGCTCTATGGTGACCATGGCTCAAATGAACATTCAGCCTGGGCGTGGCACACACCAAAATGTCCAGGAATGGATGGGGACTCACCCTACAGTGTTTACTTAAGAGTGTGTGCACACACATTCAGGCTGTGTCTTATCCTGTTTCTGCAGTTCTGGGTAGAACAAAACCCGAGCATTTGTGAGCAGGCATTAAGCCTCTAGCTAGCATGTATAATTCCCAAATTGAGCTTCCAGTTACGAGGCCATAAAGTTGTGGTCTAGGCCATAGAAGTCCCCTCTGCTGCTCTTCCCTGGCATTTTCAGCATCAGTCCTGGTAACAATCTACTCCACTGGGCTTCATGCTGTAGAATATGTTCTACAGATGTTCAAAGGAGTCTTTAAGCACTCCCAGGATTGACCTTGTCTGTTACAGAGGAAAAACATGCCCAGGAACCAAAAGTGACTTCAGGAGGAGTAAGGAGGTTTAAACCATCCCTGTCTCCAAATTGGGACTCTGTGAAACTCTGCTTCTGTATTTAACATGATAAAGGTTGGAGCTACTCTTGAGGCTCTCTCAGTCAGGGCATTGGGTGAATATTGGAGCGGGCCTGGCCAAGAGCTTATGTGTCCTCTGTGCTCTCCTTTTAAAGGTCCCATGTACCTTTTGTTTCTAACTCTTCTCTAGTTCTGTCCTTCTCTGAGTGCACATCGGAATATCTGATGTCCTCCCTCTATCTACGGACTTGGTCCCCTCACAATCTCCTGGAAACCTCATTCTCCCCAAATCAGAAGTATCACATGTAGCCTTTCTAGGTACATAGGCTAAGCCATCTCTCCTCTGTGGTGATGGGTGTGGTAATGTGTGTGGTAGAAAGGATAAGTGACAAGACTCAGTGTCCAAGGGTTGGTAGCGTAAGCCTCCATTCTCATACATGATAGAATTATCAGTAGCTGTAAGTGTATGTGGGGGTGGGGTGTGTGGGTGTGGGTGTGTGAGCATTCCCCATGTCCCACCCCCAGAAGTCCTAAACCTAGAGAGTTTTAAAACTTCCCTATAGGTTTGTTCACAGTCAGTAATCACTGTCTTATATTTTGTTCTTAGAAGAAGGGGCATAAAACAAAATCAGTCACAAGGCAAGACTATATTATGGGTGAGCTAGCAGAGATGGAGACTATATTGGGGCAAGAAGGAGCAAATGTATAAACATCCTATGCAGATGGAGGTTTCACAGAAGGCTGTTTACTGAAATGATTGAAGAAGGACATGTGTATGAAGGAGCCCAGAAAGCCTGTGGCAATGGCATCATTTAAATGAGCACATCAGATAGAGCTAAGGGCAGAATACTCCAAGCAGAGGGAACTGTGGAAAAAGCATAGAGAGCATGCATACATGAAGCAGAGACCAAGGTAGTGGTAGGAGTGGTGAGAGAAGTAGGTCCTTAAGGGTTCCTTATTCACAGGCAGACTAAGAAGAAGAGGAGGAAGAGGAGGAGGAGAATAGAGAAAAAGAAGAGGAGGAGGAGAAGAAGAAGTGCTTTGCTTTTTAGTCTTGAGGGCAAGGCCAGGGTTACCCATGAGAGTGGTATTGTCATCACTGAGGCACACAGGAGGATGGTGGCCAGAGAGTAAGGGGATAGTGGGTGATGGCGGGGATAGAGAAAGGGCTAGAAGAGAAAGTCTTGAAGCTTTAGATCCAGGTGACCTGGGACAGTAAGAAAGGCTTCAATTTTCCTCGCCTGTGCTTTTGCTCTGTTGCTAAATCATGAATCTGAGCCAACCCCAAAGGGAACCTGTAGAGTAAATTGAAGTGGGAGGAGGGTAAGTGAATAGAACTAAGGAGTAGGATGGATGGAGCCCTGCATCCAGCGTTTACTTGCTAGTGGCTCTTCAAGTGGTCCCCATCACAGCAAGCGGCAGGGTAACCCAGGATGTGTGCTTAAATCAAGAAAGTGTAGGCCTCAAGAAGGAAATCAGGCTAATGGACACCTGCTGTGGGTTTTGTAGACAACTAAGGTATGTAAGTGGAGGGGAGTCCAATAGTCAGAAACCATGAGTCGACTTCCTGTAAGCCACTAAAATTGGGCTCTCTCTCTCTCTCTCTCTCTCTCTCTCTCTCTCTCTCTCTCTCTCTCTATTCCCAAAGGGATAGAACTCAGTGCAAGGCCTTGGCCATAGTGATAAATGTCACACAGAAATGAGTCTATCTTCCAGTGAGCCCCTTGGGTTTTGCAAAGAGGGTACTGCTGTGGCGGTTATAAAGATAAGTCATTGCAACGCTCCAAATATCCTATTTTATGAGTAGGAATTCTGGAAAATAGAGAAATTCATGAAGAATAAAATACAAACTCAGGGTCTAATGGTGAGGTTTAGTAGTAAGACATTGACTTAGCATGAATGAGGCCCTAGGTTGAATCCTGCACACACACACACACACACACACACACACACACACACAAAGTCAACAACAAAAAACCCTGAAATTCTGCTACCCAGTGGTAATAATAGCTCCTATTTTTTTTATTTTAAAAGTGAGAGCTACATTTTACATTTCATTTGATGCTTTGCTCTTAAAATTAACCTAGCCTAGTTTGGCCAGCAAAATGGCTCAGTGAGTAAAGGCTCTTGCTGCTAAACCTAACAACGAGTTCAGTTCCCAGAACCACATGATAGAAAGAGAGAACCAACTCCTGAGCACTGTCCTCTGATATTTGACTCTGTACATATGACTTGGGATACGTGAGAAAACACCTGGTCAGGCATGATGAGTAATAGCACTCACTTAGCTGAGGCAAAGAGATTTTAATTTCAAGACCAGTCTATGGTACAGACTGAGATCCTGTCTCAAAAAATAAGATAAAATGAGAAAGAGAGAGAGAGTAAAAGAAATGAAGGAGGAAAGAAAGGAAGAGACAATAGAGTGGGGGGAAAATTTTGTAATAATTTTCAAAGTCATATCCTATTATTTAAAAATATAAACTTAAAGGTTCAATAGCATTCCATTTATACAGGTAACAACACATTTAAGCATTTTCCAGTTGTGGAACCTAATTTCTTTAAAGTTTGAGCACTTTATTATTAAATTATTATAAACTTCAGTGGAAGAGTTGGATCCATTTATAATCATTATCACACTATGTTTGCTGATTTATTATTATTATTATTATCATTATTATTATTATTATTGAGGCAGGGTTTCTCTGTGTAGCCTTGGCTGTCCTAAAACTCACTCTATAGACCAGGTTGGCCTCAAACTAAGATCTGCCTGCCTCTGCCTCCTGAGTGCTGGAAGTAAAGGTGGGTACCACCACCTATTGGCTATTGGTCATTTTATGTTCTTGCTGTTTGATTGTTGCATTCTGATCTCTTATAATACAAAATATAATTGCTTCTCTCTCAAATAATTACAGGTTTAAGTTGCCATTTTACTCTGCTAATAATTAAATTTTTGAAAAATTGTTCATTTCCTTCATCAGCATCATGAATGAAATGTTATCTTTGATATCACCCTGTGGAGTTCAAACTTTTAACACATTAGCATTCCATTTTATATTGTTATAACTGAATAGCACCCAGTGAGTAATATATAAAGCACAGGCATGTGTTCAGCTCATCAATCTGAAGGCTGAACAGTCTGAGAGTATGATGCCTGTATAGGCTACTTTTCCCATTGCTACGACTAATACTTGACAAGGGCAACTTAAGGAAAGAAGATTTTGGCTCACAGCTTTAGGGTACAATGCTTCCTGGCAAAGAAGTAATGGCACAATGCTGCTGTTTTCCCTACTACCACCAAAACTCTCATATCTGTTTGCAAACACCCACACACACACACAGTTGCATGTTCACAATTTATTTATACACATGTATGTTGAGGCCAAGAAGTCAACATTGTGTCTTACTCAATTGCGCTCTACCTTATTATAAAAAAAGTAAAAACATTTATTTTTATTTTATGTCAAGGAGAGTTTTGTCCACATGTATATCTGTATGTACAAGCCTGGTGCCCATGAAGGCCATAGAGGGTGTTGGATCTCCTGGATCAGAAGTTACTGATAGTTGTTAGCTGTCATTTAGGTGCTGGGAGTTGAACCCATATTGTTTGCAAGACCTTTAAGTACTCTTTAACCACTGAGTCTTATCTCTAGCCCTTTTGAGACTGAACTCACCAATTCTGCCAGACTGACTGGCCAGCAAGCCCCAAGGACTTACTGTCTCTGACTCCTTAGTGCTGGGATGGAAAGCATGATCAGTTTTTTTCTGTGGGTGTTGGGAATCAAAAATCAGGTCTTTACATGTATAGGGCAAGCCTTTTACAAACTGAAAGTCTCCCAACCCTTCGTTGCTCTGTTAGTTCAGTCCAGAACCCTAGTCCTTTGAATGTTACCATATTTAAGGTAAGTCCTCCCTTTTCATTTAAATATTCCTGGAAACATCGTCACTGACAGATCCAGAGGTATGTCCCTATGGTGATTCTGAATCTTGTCACCTTAACAATGAAGCTTGCACATCAGAGTCCCAGTATCTGCTCTGCTTTATCCGTGTTGTAACACAACAATGGAAACATAGGAGCTCTGTCTAGAAAAACATTTTAATCGAAAGCCACTCCATCTATATGTTCCATGAATTCATTGATCCAGAGCCATCATGACCCCATCATCTTTCACAGGTCCCACCTTAATTCATATTCCAACACATGAAACTTGAGGAATACCTACAAATCACAGCATGCTTTTCCTTCTTGCTCCTTTCCTTACCCTATTCTACATAGCACATCTTTAAGATATAATCTGGGACTCCATATGTGATTATTTTACCATTGGTATCATGTTTCCCTAGGCATGAGTTCCTTTTCTCTTTTACATTATTTGTCCAGTGAAAACAACAGCATTATTTTTGCCCTTCATTGTTTTGCTTATTGATTTACTATTGATACTTATTTTATAACACAATTTCATACTTGTGTTCTTTCTTCTGATCCCATGCTGCAGCTCATCAACAAGTAGTTGAAGAACAGAAAATAAAAGACTCGATATCTGAGACTGTCTTTCCTCTCAATGGGCAGTCATTTCATTTGCTCAAAATCTGTAGATTTTTTTCTATTGTTTTCAGATATTTAATTCTATGATGGAGAATGTTTTTGACTGATTTTATTAATTCTTAGGTACCCTGGGCACTTTAAGTATCGCAGAAATATATGTGATGTTCCGTAATCTCACACTATCAGAAATTGTCTTACAAATTTCATTATTGCACACACTTCAACTGTTGTGTCTGTGGTGTTCTATGCCCCTCAGTTCTGATAGAGTAAAGGCTTAAGCTCTATGGCCATGCCTTCTCTCTGTTCTTATGATGTCCACCCCCTTGATCCTTTTTTTCTGTGAGCTTAATTTATCATTATGACTTTGCTGTACTTTTTGCTCCACTGGGCTTTACATCCAACAATCATATTTTTTCATCTTTAAGAAGCATGTTTTCATTTGCACTGTTGATCATCATTGCTTGATGATATCTGATAAACACAATTCCTTTCTGCTTCTTCTCTTTCTCACAGCAAGTCTATTCTACAGGAAGACATTTGTTCTAACACTGAAGTTTTATTGTATGTGTGTTGATCTACAGTGTCTTATCATACGTTCAAATAATACTTCTCATTGCCCATCAATATGGATAGACTTTCCCCCTGTCTTATCTATTGCACACACAAGTAAAGTTAGAGGAAGTTAAAATAATTATTTGTGCTTTTTAAAAACCTATTTATTTTGTTTGTGTAGCAGGCAGAGGACAACTTTTGAGAGTTCATTCTCCCCTTCTACCATGTGTGTCACAGGAATCAAACTCAGATCATCAGGCTTGGTGGAGAGCACCTTCCTTCAGCTGCTAAACCATCTTACTGGGCCTGGTTTGAATTTTTAGATGCACTGTTCTTAGCAACATGAGTGACTTTCAAGACATCTCCGTCATCATCCTCCAGTAATATCTTTATTACCTACCCTCTTAAATAGAACCATTACTATAGAACCATTATCACCAGCAGTCTATGGAGGGCCTACTCCTTGCCAGAAGTAAAGGCAGTGATGAGCCAGATAAAGTCTTCCTCTGTCCTCAGTGGCTTAGAAGTCTGGGGGGTAGCATAGCTATAAATAGTATAGGGACAATTGCCTTAAGAGGAGGAACTATCAGACCAAAGATGAAGAAGACCCCACCTCTGTATTTGAAGTATGGGGGAATGTGTAAAACATTCTGTAAAACCTAAAAGACGTTAATCTGTAGTCACCCTGAGCTCCAGTTTTTCCCGGTGTCATGCGGAACTAATGGGTAAAAGCTCCCTCAATGGTAAGGAGACAGATACCAGGAGAAAATGGCAGTAACTTATTACTCAAAAAGTAAGTCATACAGATTAGAGGGCAGAGAGGGAAGCCTCTGGAGAAGCCAAATGTGTGTAGAAAATGGACAGGGGGAGACAGAATGGAAGGTGTTAAGACCTCTGAACCAGGGAACAATGGCCGTAGAGGGAAAGAAGTCCTTGGCGATCAAGGGGGTGTGTGTAAATTTTATCTCAAGTGTAAAGAGCAAGGAAAGAGGATTTGACCAGGTAAGAGACTGAGGGCTAAAATAAGCAGAGTGCCCCAGTCTCTGACACAGCCTGTGAAACACTTATAAACTGAGAGCCAGAAGACCAGTGTGGAGATATAATGGTGCATGGTACAATGCAGGTAGAGATACATTGGCAGGTTTCAGGGGGTCTAAGGAATAAAAGGCAGTCACTTCCTCCCAGCCATCCTTCAACTCAGTGTTCCACCCACCTGAGCTAGCACAGACACACAGGCAACAACAACAACAACAACAAAATGCTCATTTATGCTGTAGTTATCTGTTGTGCATGACAAGAGATTGAAAATGGCAACATTGAAGGTGACAATGCCTGTTACAGGCAGAGGGATGACAAAACACAACTAATGATTAGGTAAGAATTATTGATTCATGTAAAACGTCCACACAATAAAATGGGATTCAAATTCTCCAAGTCTAATGCAGTGGCCAAGGAAGCCTGTATCAAAGCATTTGGGAGGCTGAGGCAGGAAGATTGCGAGCTTTGCCATACAATGAGACAGTGTTTTAAAACTAAACCAAAATCAAACAAAATTTATCCCCTCCAAATTACTTTACTGCTTCAAAGGTAAAAGTTAAGATGTAGCAGACAAATCTAGCAGACACCACCTAAATAAGCCACATGAGAAAAGTCTGAATTGCCAAGAAGGGGCAAATGGACATCTTGTACCTCTGGAGGAGAACATCAGGTCACTGTAGTGTTTTCTGCCAGAACCGCAAATGAGGGACATTCCACAAAATAACTTGCTGGTATAAAGTATGGGGGGGGGAGGGGGAGATAAAACCCTTGAGGAAACATTAAGACCAGATCTGAAGATCTGACTATATTCTGGAACCTATCCTGAGAAACTAGTAAAATTTCAATAGCACTGTATAGCAAATGTCCTGGGTTTTGTTTATTTGTGGGTTTGGAGTTTTTTGTTTGTTTGTGTTGCTTTGTCTTTTGTTTTTGTTTCTTTCAGAGAATCTTGCTATTATGGAACCCAAGTGGAGATACTGAAATGAGGGGAAAGTAGTGATTTACAGCAACAATAATCACCTCATACAGCTCCGTGGGGTACCTAACAAGCTTGACTGCTTCATCTGTCTCCATTCATGTGGCTATAGGTCCTACACACCCAGTACTTGAGCTAGTGGCTCACAATTCTCCAGCATGAGCTCCTCCCCCTGGGGACCCTGGAGGACCCCAATCATGATGTTCCCTGGCCATACTCCATGAGGATGAAAAGCTGCAAGCCTCTGGAATACACATGTCATTTCTTTTTCCTTTCTTTCTTTCTTTCTTTCTTTCTTTCTTTCTTTCTTTCTTTCTTCCTTTTTCTTTTCAATATTGTGATGGACAAGCTCTTCCAAGGCCAGCCCAGACCCATAGGGTAGGGGAGAGAACTCTCCTTTTGGTTCAAGGATCACTGAAGAATAGTGACCATATTTAATTCACCAAGTATGCTCCTTGCTGGCCCTTCCCCTCTGATGTCTCCTTATACATTAGAATATTTTTTAAATCGAATAGTCATGGAAGTAGTTCATTTGCAAGAGGGTTTGGTAGAAGACTTCTTTTCAAACTAATTGCAAAATATCTTTATATTAATATGCAGCACATTTCTCTTATCTCCTTGTATAAATGTACACTTTCTTAATGAATTTGGTTTTATGAATCTTTTGATAAGGCTATTTACCACTTACAGATACTGTTCTGCTCATGGTTTGGAAACTTGTTCCCTACTCCATAACATTTAGGGGAAGGATATGTCAAAATTCATTCAATTATGAGGGTTTTGGCCTCGAGGGTAGATTGTTTTAATTACAGAATTGACTTTGTTTTTAAAATGGAGTTCATGCCTCACTCTTGCCCTTTGTTTTGCTTGTCTTCAGTACGAAAGGACTCAGTCAAAAGTAAGCAGTGTGCTCTGCATGATGCGTCCTCCAGTGCCAGGACTTTATCACAGACCCCATCTCATGTATTCAGAGACACAACATGGTGTACTAAGATATGCCACTTATGGAATGTCCATTGGCTTTGAGATTCCACTATAAATGCCTCATGTCACACTTTCTCAGGAATATGATATATATATATATATATATATATAATTTTTTTCTCCAAGTCTGCAAATGTTCTTTTTGTCCTGTTAAGTTTTATTCAAGGGGAAAATGTAATGTAGTTAAATTTATCAACATTTTCTTCCACAGTTGGTGCTTTTCCATTGCATCTAAAACATCTTTGCCTAATCTGAAGTTTTAAAGGTTTTTCCCTATTGCTTCTTTAAGTTTTAAGCTCTAGATAGTAAATGGCGGTCTATGGTGTATTCTCATAGTTTTATACACAACTTGTATGAATTATATTTAATTTATCCATACATACATTTTCGATTGTGTTAGTGTCTTTGTCAAAAGGACTACTGAGCTTATCCTCCTGAACTGTGTAACTGTGCGTTGGGACAGTGATATGCAAGTGTTCGCTGGGCAGTGCTAAAAATGTTCCCATTCCCCCTGACACCAGGCCTTGAGTTTCCACCTGACCTGAAACAGTAGTCAAGTAAGTAGGCCCTGTCACAGAGACAAGCTGACCATGGGACTCACTAGGCCTACTTTGGTTACTGTTTGACATTTTGTGTAAAAAAGAGAAAAGAGAGAGACAGAGACAAAGACAGAGAGACAGAGGCAGTGACAGAGACAGAGACATAGAGAAAGAAATTATTTTATAACCTCTGATGCTTGGTCTAGTATTCCAATAGACAGACAGAGGGACAGAAGGGAGAAAAGAAGGATGGATAGATGGATGAATAAATGAATCAAAAAGTGGTCAGAGAGATAGGTGGGCTGATGTATGGTGAGAGGAATTGTAGAAGGATGGGTGTGTGAAAGGAGGAAGGAGGGGGGTAGAAGGGTGGCCAGAAGAGGCTGGTTGGGGAAAGGAGGGTGACGGAAGCACAGTTGCAGAGACATGAATCTCATCTCTCCTCACAGACCTGATGCTCAGGTCTGGCCTCCCACAGGGAGTTTCCTGGTCCCCCTGGTCATGCTCATTGTAGAAGGGATGCTGCTCTTGTACCTGGAGCTGGCTGTGGGGCAGCGCATGCAGCAAGGTGCCCCTACCTCAGTGGTGTCGGTATGTGGGACCCTTCTCAGTTCCTCTGACAGAGATTTTGTGGGTTTCTGAGCATCACTGGTATGCATGGGCTGGACCTGTGACTGGATGAACCAACTCCCAAAGAGGGCTACCATGGAGCTCGGGCAGAGAGGGCCCTGGATTCTGACCCTCACATGGTACCCCATCCCACCCCCAATGAAACTTCCACCTTAGGGGCATTTCCACTCTGGACCTCAGCTTGATATTCTCTGACTGGCTGAACATAGCATTCATTTCGTCCCAGCTACCTATCCTCTGGGGATGTACACAAATGCCACCCCCTGCTTAATGTGCGCCTGGTGCTGAACATGGCATGCACGAGTGTGAGGTCATTTCATCTTCACCACACCACTTAGGGGCGTTGGGGCATCATAGTGATACCTGGATGCACAAGCCAAGCATCTATGTGAACATACCAGGTGTGGCCTACTGCACTCTTCCAGAGTGACCTTCAGTCACTGTCCCCTGGCACCTCCAGGATGTGATTCTCCCTAGTTTGTAAAAGACCAGGATCTAGAGCCATCAGAGTTCATACATGTTCTGTGTACTTTTCATGTCCAAGAAAGGGAAGCAGACAGGAAGCCTGAGCCATTGTTTAGGAATGAGGAAGGGTCCACCTGATGTGACCTCTTGCATCTTTGGAAGAAATATGTCCGGGGTATTAGAACTCATCATCTTCAAACTGCCTCCTCATGATGAAGAGCTATGAAGGCCATCAGAGTGTGCTGAGGCAGCAATGTATGCTGTATATTGGAAAACAGGGGAGGCTGCCTGGCCCCTTGGGCACTGACATGCACTTACTGGCCTGAGTTCCCAGTGGAGTGGGAGGAGTTGCTCTGTAATGCTATTGATACCTGTATAGTCTGCCACATGCAAAGTCAACAACTTACAACTCTTCTGGTTATGTGTGAGATGACAAAGGCTGACAACACTCCCAAGTAAACTCACTTTAGAGCAACCTAATGGCAAACTCTCACTTCTCACAGTGATACCCACTGTGGGACCTCATAGATCAGACCAGGCTGGGGGTAAGTGTTGTCTGTCTGTCACACTCCTGCCACATGGATGGGGCTGGCTCCAGGAACTCGACCACCAAAAGGAGCAAGTTCACATCAGGCATGTAGTTGGCCCTTCTCCATAGCTCTGCTGGGTAGTTTTGGGAAAGCTCTGAGTTTTAGTTTGCTCTTTGGAAGGAGGATATTGCTTTTGTGTGAACTAACTGCACACAAAATACTGAGCCCAGGACCTGACACTTAGATGTCAAAAAACCAATACTGATCTACCATCTCAGATGATCAGAGTTGAGGGGTAGTAATTCCCAAGAAGATGTCATAGGTGTGGTATCAGGTCTAATGAAAGCCTAAAGGAAGAGTGTTCTTGTTTGGGGATGTCACCATAGTTGTGTCATTCAAGTCCCACTGGTTAAATTACACACATCTGATCTTCAGCATGGCCCTCTGCTTTGCTCACAGGTGTTGCTAGTGTGGTGGTCTCCTCCTTCCTCTCAATGTACTACAACGTCATCAATGCCTGGGGCTTCTGGTATCTCTTCCACTCCTTCCAGGTAAGCCAACCTCTGGCCAGAGCAAAAGCAAAAAGTGTAGAAAATGCAGGGCCAATCACCAAGTGGGGAGCTGATAGAGGATGAGAACGCCAGCCTGTGGGAACCCTCTCAGTGAGGGGGAGCGTGATGGGAGCCACAAGCCAAGCAGGGATGACAGAATCTCGATCCACTACTTGTCACAATATAAGCCAAACTATGCACTGTGTGTGTGTGCGTGCGCATGCGTGTGTGTTTGCATGTGCGTACACACATGTGCACACTCATTTCTGAGGAGCAGGTCCACAGCACTCATTGGAATATCTACAGGAATATTTTCAATGACAAGCATTTTAAACAGTGCATTATCTAAATTCTTGTTACTGATATTCTGGAAGGGTCTAGGCTTTGTGGAAAATAAATAAATGCCACAATTCCACACTGAGCGCTGGAATGTTCCTCTCCACCAGTCATATTCTATCCCACCCCACCCCCATCTTCATCCTTTTACTCTCAGAGACTCTAATCCCACTGCCTCCATATCAGCCTCTTTCCAGATGGAAAAAGAAGAGAAGGACCCAGGAATTACTACTCTAATATCCATGCATTCCATACTTCACAAAAATTCCCCCCCCTTACCTCTGCAGTAAATCCTCTCCCCAAGGTCATAGGATAATGACACAGCAGACCTTCACTTGGACGTCTATGGGCCATGCAGGTCCCCGGAACATATAAATCTACACTGGCATGGCCATATACACGACATAAGAGCTTTTGTTCAATCCCACGAGCTACAAGTGACTCTACAGGACTCTACTTTATGGGAGGGTGTCGGTCCTTCTTAGCGGGTACCTTTAGCCAAGCAAATGTAAGGACCCTATCTTTACCTTCTGATGCAGATGAAGGGAGAAGAAAACTGAAAATCTCTCAGTTGTTCCATGCCCTAGAGCTTCTTCATGTAGCATGTTCATTGGCAGGAATATTAAAAAACAAAAAATAAAAAACAAAAACAAACAAACAAAAAAAAAAAAAAACCTGAAGTCAAGCTCATCTCAAGCAAAGGACCCCAGAGGTATCCTCAGATTTGCAGCCAAATATGTGAAACAGTGTGAGTTAGAGTGGCCTCAGCAGAGGGCCCAGAGAATGTCGGCTAGGCAACTGAGCTTAGAGGGCTTCTGTTTCTTAGCTGGGACCTGCTGCTGGTTCCATCAGATACCACAGTGTCTCCCTCCTGTGGCCTGTCCATCCAAATGGGCTCACTGTTCAAGATTCTAACTCAAGTACGTTCACAGCTTTTTTTAAAATTGTTTTTAAAGTTTATCTTATTTATTTTATGTATATGGGTGTTTCACCTGAATGTCTATGTACAACATGCATGCCTGGTGCCTGCAGAGGCCAGGAGAGCGTGTCAAATTCCCTGGGACTAGAGTTACAGAAGGGGAGCCATCCTATGGTTACTGGGACTCTAACCTGGGGAAAAACAGCCAGTACCCTTAACTAGTGAGCCATCTCTCCAGCCCTACAACTGGTTTTGAACAGGGTAGCTACAAGGATCTGGAAAGACTAGGCCAGGAAGCCTCTGATCCACTGTACTCTGTTGTTTCGCGCAAGCCAGGCTAGCCCATATTTTCAGGGACAAGGTGTGAAGCCTCCTGTCAAAGATGCTTCCTATCATCCCACCAAGCCCTTGGCCTTTCCCTTGACTCTCTGTTGATTCTCACTTCATTCCAAAGGATCCCCTGCCGTGGTCTGTCTGCCCACTGAATGGTAACCGCACAGGCTACTACGAGGAGTATGAAAAGGCTTCGGCAATGCAGTACTTCTGGTGCAGGAAAACACTCAACATCTCACCATCCATCCAGGAGAATGGAGGAGTGCAGTGGGAGCCAGCACTGTGCCTCATCCTGGCCTGGCTGATGGTGTATCTGTGCATCCTGAGGGGCACTGAGTCAACCAGCAAGGTGTGCTAGGGAGTGTCATGGGGACTGAATCTGGTCCATGCTAGGAGCTGTCTCTTGCTGTCCAGAGTAGAGGCTCAGTGGGTCAGAAGGCATGGATGGTGTTATTGGCATGTCCCTGTACTAGCTGACAGTGGAGGGTGTCAGAAGTGATTAAAGTTGTAGCACTGAATCTGAAATGACAGGCCCCAGCCAGTTCTCACACTCACCTGTACCAGGTCATTTCATGGAGATATTCAAACACCCTGCTATTCAGTCCTTCCACCTCAAATGCCAGAGCTATTATTCTGTGGAGGGAACCTCAACATCAGACTAGCCAGCCTCTGGGGACTTTATTGTGTACTTGGATTTGGGGTCCCATTTCAAAGTGTTTTCAGGAAATCAATACTACCCAGAACTGTTGGGTTCTCCCTTGGTTTTTTGTTTTGTTTTGTTTTGTTTTGTTCTGTTGTGTGGTATGGGGTTTTAGTTCTTGTTTTGGCTTTTATTTTTAAAGTGTCTCCTTATGTACTTCAGGCTGGCATGAAACTGGCTGAACGGCCCAAGTTGGCCTCAAACTCAGTGATCCTCCTGACTCAGCCTTCTGAGTGTTGGGATTTTAGGCCACAGATATGCCAAAATACCCAGCAAAGGCCTTTATTTGCCTAAGCTCGTTCTTTCTGTTGAAATGCCCAGGTTTCCATTCATCCTAGGGCTGGAGTATCTGCTGTATTTCCATCACCCATACCTGTTTCAAGCTGGGGTGAATGCTCCATACTCAGCTATTCAGCAAAGCAAATCCATAGTTGATCACGGTGTCTTATTCTTGTAACAGCCCCTCAGAGTAGATACATGAGGTCACTCCCAAAAGGCTTAGATAGGCAAAGTATTCTTCACAAAATCACAGCCAGGGACTGCACACTCAGGACATAGACCAGATTTACTCCAAGCTCTTCCCATCCTATTGGTGAAATGCAGCATGAATGTTCTCTTAACATCTTTTGTGACTTAGTCATTTACAATTTGTCTTCTTCTGAGAATCCCATGAGACCCCTAGATCTCACCTCTTCTGATCACCTGCCTGCCTTCTCCAGTACTGACATGTTTGTTTGCTTTTGTTCTTTCATGAGGCATCAAGCTTAGAACAACATATGTCATTGAGACCCTAACCCTAACCCTAACCCTAACCCTTACCCTAACCCTAACCCTAACCCAAACCCTAACCCTAACCCTAACCCTAACCCTAACCCTAACCCAGATATTGCATGACAACACCAATGTTGTGCTTGGCGTGACATTTCACATTGTTTTCTAAGTCCCCATAGTGGCCAGCCCCACATAGTCGCCTTAGCCCCACAGCACTTTGCCTCACAGCAGAGCAGAAGAATCAGGGTGTTCTTTCTCAGCTGAGCTCAGACCTTGCAGCATCTTCTCTGTCCCAACCTAGACCAAGCATGATCCAAAAGATCTAAGGGCGATGTCTGTACCCTTGAATATTAAAGCAGTCCTTTCCTCTCCAGGCCTCTTATAGTTGTGAAAATAAGTAGAGTCTGGACATTATTCTCCTCTGAAGTTTTACTTACTGGTCAGTGTTATTTCTCCTGATAGGTTAAGCTAAAGCTAGAACACATGTCCAGCCATCCTTCCCACAAGAAAAAGAAGGAAGCCACTTTGTGAGGACTCTAGAAAGCCCATAAGAAACACGGACCACTGGCGGAGTAGGGGGGGAAGTCCAGAGCTTTCCCCAAATGTCTTCTAAGTGCCCAGTGTTATGGACCGGATCAGACCTCCACCATGCCCCTGAATTTCTTTCACATCACTGGCAAAAAGACTCTTATTCATTTGCATCTCACCTGGTTTGACATATTAGATATTTGGGTAAATTCACTAACCCCCTAAATGTGTAAGAAGCCATGGTAAACATATATCCCACTTTCTCAGTGTCCTTCTGACAGTCTTAGAAGTTCATGAAGTATGGTGCCATGCCAAGGAAGAAATGGAAGACTGAGATTAATTCAAGCATATCAAGATATGGGTCACTAGCTGGGTTTCTCAGAGGTGGATCCAACCTAAAAGAAGATTGATAAAACAAAACCAACCTTGTGAAAAGTTTTGTTTCGTTTTGTTTTTTGTCTATGAATCTAGGCAAAATCCCTTACAGTTTTATGCCCATGATACATTGTTTTTAAATTTTATTTATTAACATAATATCCGTGTATGCTTATGAAGGGCCTGATGCTTTGATACAAGTATGAAACACATAGCAGCTAGACCAATGCCACTAACATTTCCTTCTCCTCATACATGAATTATATATACATTTTTTTACTCTTCTAGTTATTTTTATGTATCATGGATTCTTGTAGATTAGAGTTACCTACAGTGCTGGGCAAAGAAGCAATGATTTCTGCTTCTAATTCCTGTATTTTGGTGACTCTTGTGTAACCTCTGTCTTCCCTCGCTGCCTTTCCCATCTTCTTGGAGGTTCATTTACCACTTTCTACAAATGAGTGCAAAAATGCATTATTTGTCTATGATTTGTTTTATTTACCATGATGCCTGAACTTGTCTATACCTTTACATGTGACAAGATTTCATTCTTTTTATGGCTAAGTAGTATTCCTTTGTGGATACATACCATGTGATTTCTATATGTTCACTTTCCATGGATGGTTTTATATCCTAGATTTTTTAAAAGGAATATCACAGTAAAAATGAGAGTGCTGCTATATCCTTGAAACATGGCTTTTAAGATCCTTTTGCAATAATATCTAATTGTGGTTTTTATTTGTATTCCCTTGAAGATTAATGATGCTGAATTTTTGTTCATATATTTGCTGGCTATTTGTGTCTTAACTTTTTAGATGTATTTATTTTATTTGACACATATGAGTATTTTGCTTGCATGTGTATGTGTATGCCACATGTATGTCTGACGCTCGCAGGGATAAGAAGAGGGCTATGACAGTGGTTATGAGTTGCCACGTGGGTGCTGGAAACTGAACCCAGGTCCTCTGCAGGAACAGCAGGCGCTCTTAACCACTGAGCCAGCCCTGAAGTCCCCCTCATGTCTTTTTAAATAAATGTCTATGTAGCCCATTTCTTTGCCCATTTTTTAAGGTGGACTCTTTGCTCTCCAGTTGTTTGAGCTCTGAATAAAAAGAATTAAGGGAATGAGAGGTATTGGCAATAAAACTGTGAAAATATTAATGAAAGATGTCAAGATGACTCCAGGAAAGGAAAGATACTCTATGGAGCAGAAGATGTCCTAGTTAATTTTCTGTTCCTGTGAAGAGACACTATGTTCTATGTACTCTGTACTCTGTACTATGTTCTATGTACTCTGTACTATGCTTATCAAAAAGAAGAATTTAATTGAGACTTTGCTTACAGTTTCTTTGAGTCTATGATTGTGGCAGGAAGTGTGGCAGCAGGCAGGCAGGAAGAATGCCTGCTTATATCTAATCCACAGGCAAGAGGCAGAGGGAGGGGAAGGGTGAATGGAGAAGGAGGAGGAGGTAGGAGATGGGAGAAGAAAGAGAGAGATTGGGTTCAACCTGGGCCCCTCAGTGGCATACACACTCCCTTCAACAAGGCCACTTCTCCTAACCTTCTAAAATAGTTCTACCCACTGTGAACCAAGGGCTCAAATATATGAGCCTGTGGGGGCCATTCTCATTCAAACCATCACAGAGTTGGTATTATTATTATTATTATTATTATTATTATTATTATTATTAAAGTGTACATACTACCCAAGACAGTTTACAGATTCAGTTCAATCCTTACCAATAATAATATTCATAGAATCAGAAAAAAATCTTAAAATCTACATGACACTATTGAATAAAGGAACGAAACTGAAGTCATATTAATACCTGATTTTAAGTCTGTCTACAATGTGTCTGGTATTGGCTTGAGAAAAGACAAGGAGACAAGTAGAACATAGTAGAGTACCTGAAAACCACATATTTCTGTCAAAGACACCAAGAGAATACATTGGAAAGCCATCAAATCAATTGCTGATGCTAGATCCACATCTCACATGCTGTACAAAAGTCCAAAGTATGAAAAGTCTAAGGCGAAACACTTGAAGACTTAGATTTTTGTGTACCTATGTTTTGGGATAAGACCTGAAAACTTGCAACAAAGTAAAAACCAGTAGGATTACATCAAAGAAAGAACTTTCTGTGCAATAAAAGAAATAGTCAATATCATGAAGAAAATATTTAGGAACTCACACACACATTCACAGAGTAAGGGGGAGACTTAAATAAATAATATTGTTTTGTTAGCAGTTTTACTAAGTAATGACAATTTTAAAATAGTAAATACATAAAAACCAAATTTAATTATGGCATTTTAATACATAAGTATCATTGCTCCTTATTCTTATTCACCCCCTCTCTATCCTCCCTCTTTACCCCTTCTTTCTGGTATAATTTAGAGGGAAAATACATGTTTGAGGTGTAAGAATAGAGGAATTACTATAAAAGTGCAAAAAGAATAGTCATAAAAAGCTGCTCAAGTACGATGATTGTGGTTGATACATTGTTTATGAACTAATAAAGCAATGAAGATCACAGAAGCAAAGCATCTAGGCTACCAGAGAGCTCGGTCCTGTACCAGGGCTGGAGAGATATTATCCATAGCAAACTGGAGACTAATTGCCAAGACTAAATCCTTAATGCCCTGCTCCTATCTTATATATTAGTGCTGGGGTTTAAAGCTGTGAGCTCTGTTTCTCTTTTAGACTGATTCACTTCTCATGTAGCCCTGGATGGCCTTGTAAATCTAACATTAAGTATTTTTGGTTTTTATGTTTTCTTACTCTCTGTTGTTGACTGTGGCCTTCTCTTGTGGCTCACCTTTTAGTTAAACTCTGTAGGGATATGGAAGAGTGTTATCTCTCCCTCCATCTTTGTTCCAGGGGATTGGGTTTTGATTTAGGAACATGCTTTCTCTCATTCACCTAACTCTGTCAGATAATTTCCTTTGTGAATGTCTTTGCATATCTTCTGTTACATTGCTATTGTAAATAGTGTCTTTCTCCTTATTTCTACCGTTGTTTATGTTGGTGGCAGAAGAAACAAACATTTTTTTATGTTAGTCTTGTACCTTGAAATCTTGATGCATTTCCTAATGAATTCTCACAACTACAGATTGCTTCTGTTTACTCTATAAACTATCCTATAACCTGCGGATATGATTTAGCACATTTCTTTTCAGTGTCTGTATTTCAACCCTTTTTTATTGTGGTTTCACTATTATTACTGATTTTATTGGAGTCTCAGGCACAATTGTTCTCCTGTACTTTGAACACAGTGAAATTCCAAGTGTTAGGTGAACACTCTGACTAGTTCTTAGATTTACTATAAAGGCTTTTTCAGACTGCTTTTAGAGAATACTTTCAAGGCCAGGATAAAGGTTCCATGGCCTTTGCTTATTGGTTAGGTTAGGGAGTAGTTGGTTGGTTTTTTTTGTTTGTTTGTTTTGTTTTTTTTTTTGTTTTGTTTTGTTTTGTTTTGTTTTGTTTGGTGGGGTTTACCATTGTCCACAGAGAGATACAACACTTTCCTCCTTTTGCTTGTTGTTCTAGTTAGAGTAATAATTGCTATGACGAAAGGCCATGACCCAAAGCAAGTTGGGGAGGAAAGGGTTTATTTGGCTTACACCTCCATCAGGAACTCAAGGTAGATTCCTGTAGATAAGAACTGATGTAGAGGCCACGGAGGGTTGCTGCTTACTGGCTTGCTCATGGCATGATCAGCTTACGTTCTTTAAGAACTCAGCACCACCAGGCCAAGGATGGCACCAGCCACAATGGGCTGCTCCCCTCCTCATCACTAATTAAGAAAATGCCCTGCAACTTATGGAAGCATCTTCTCAGTTGTGGTCCCCTCCCTTTCAGATAACTCTAGTTTGTGTTAAGTTGACATAAAACTAACGAGCACCATTGTAAAGCTCTGAACCATGCCTACAGGATCTATAGCCTGACCCTCCATTCCTGCACAACACAGACACCAAGACGCTGACACCCAGGCTTCGAGATCTAGATCCCACTTGGGCATCTATGGCTCCTGTTCTAAGCTTTGGCATCCATTCAGTTCCCTTCTTTTGGTTCTGACACTTAGTTTTTCCTCGCTTTTTTTTTTTTTTTTTGAGATTGGCTTTATGTCCAAGATGTTATAATTACTGATTTTATTTTATTTTATAGTTTTAGAATTATTTCTTTCCCCTGCTCCTGCCATTCTCTCTCTCTCTCTCTCTCTCTCTCTCTCTCTCTCTCTCTCTCCTCTCTCTCTCTCTCAATTTCCTTTCCTTTCTAGTATATATTCTCTACTGTTTGAAATTTGGACTTTCATATCTCCTTCCAGGTGTGTGCCAGACCTGGTTCCCCTCTTCCATTTTAAACATTATCGTCATGCAGTTCAGTCCCTTTGAGCCTATAACTTTCTAAATACCGCAAACTTAGGATGCACAAGGCCCTGAGATCAGTCTCTGGCTCCAGGGATGGACACACACACACACAATTTTATTTGTAAATACTCTTTCTTGCATTCCAGCTATCTTTGGGAGAGAGGAACTAGCTTTAAAATACCTTCCTGTGGGGCTAAAGAGATGGTTCAGCAGTTAGAAAAGCTTGGTGTTCTTCCAGAAGACCGGAGTTTAGTTCCCAACACTCACATCAAGTACTTCAAAGTCAACTCCAGAGAATCTGATGTTTCCTTCTGGCCTTGTGGGCACCTGCACAGACATGGTACAAAAACATGTACATATACATATACATGTACATATACATATAACTAAATAAATCTTCTTTTAAAATATTGTTCTATAAGGCAAGTTTGTTTATCTGGGGGTGGAGAAGGATGTCTGCTCAAGACAGAGTTTCTCTGTGTAACACCCCTGGCTGTCCTAAAACTTGTTTTGTAGACCAGGCTAGCCTTGAACTCACATAGATCTGACCGTCTCTGCCTCCTGAGTTCTGGGATTAAAGGTTTGAGCCATCATGCCTGGAAAGGGCAAGTTCTAAGGATTATAAATTTTGTTAGATTTTGCTTCCATATAAACATATGTTTTTGGCCCCATTTGTTTTCTTTCTTTCATTCTGTATTTCTTATTTTTTATTTGTCTGCTTGTTTACTTGCTTGCTTCTTTTTGAGGCAGGCTTTTCTGTGTAGCCTAGACTCTCCTGGAACTTCCTCTGTAGAGCAGGCTGGCCTCAAACAGAGATCTGCCTGCCTCTGCTTCCCTGATTGCTGGTATTAAAGGCGTATTCTATCACTGCCTGTCAATGTATAACAGTCTTTTTAAACATTGTTTTATGTGTATTTTGTCTACATGAACCATGTGCATTCCCAGTGCCCATAGAAGTCGGAAAATGCTGTCAGATCTCTGGAATCAGAGTTAGCCACTCTGTAAGCCACTGTGGGTACTGGGAATTGAACCCAGGTCATTTGGCAGAGCAGACAATGAATGTTCTTTTCTCCTTGAAAATCTTCATTTAGATTTATGTTAATCTTTTCCCTCCTATTCCACAGGTCTTATAACTTTTTGATTGCATATTACACTATCCATGTCATCATTTCTTTGGGTTATCTTCTATGTTGTTAAAAGGGAATCTGAGGTAGTTTAATGAGAATGTCCCCATAAACTCACATGTTTAAATACTTGTTCCCTAGCTGGTAGAACGGTTTAGGAAGGATTAAGAGGTGTGGCCTTGTTGGAAGAGGTGTGTCTTCCTGCCTGCCTTCCTGCCTGACTGCTGCCTGCCTGCCTACCTGCTGCCTGCATGCCTGCCTGCCTGCCTGCCTGCTGCCTGCTGCTATGCTTTTCCTCATGATGATCATGGATTCTAACCTTCTGCAGCCCCAAATTAAACACTTTCTTTTTAATAAGAGGAAGACAAATGTTGGTACTAAGGGGTGGGTCATTGCTGTGACAGGAAGCTAGCCATGCTGCTTTTGGAAGGAATATGGAAAACCTGGGGAAATTGGATTAGGAAAGCTATTGACTGCTATAAGCAGGGCTGAATGGACATCCTAGTAAGAGCTTGGAGACAACAGTGCTAAGATCATTGAGGGTTATGGATGCTTAGCTCAAGAAACTTCAGAGGGCAACAAAATTAGTGACAGTGTTAGAAACCATTCTTGTGGTGCTTGGGGAAAAAAATGAGGATGCTTTCTGCCTGAGGGCAAATTGAAATAGTTGGACTAATTTTATAGGCAGAGGATATTTCAAAACAGCCTAATATTAACTCTGTTGCATGGTTATTAGTAATCACATTCATGCAGAGCTACCATAAAAAATAATAAGCAGGGCAAAAAGAAACACAAAATGTATAGTTTGAGGAGGGGAAAAAGCACCAAGAAATTTGATGTCTGTACTGAAAGAGATAAGGAGAGGCCTAGTGTGAAATGGAATAAAGGGGAGTGTTGTCTTTGGGTGAAGACCCCACACAGCTAACCCGAAAACTTGCATAAAGGAAATGCCTTTTGTATTTCTATAAAGCTGCAATGGGGGAAAATGTTATGCAAATATAATTCAAGAAGGGGAACAGGCTCCAACCAAAATGGCTGAACTTGGCTTCATTGGCCAGGTCATTCTGGCTTTAGATCCCTGAATGATACTGGAGTAAAGGAGTTGTGGAATCTTCCTCCGCAGTTAAGAAAAATCCTCTGAAGCGAGGTGTTTGGCATGGGAATCCCTTCAAGGAAACCAGAGAAGCTATATGTGAATTTATGAAAATGAAGCCTGGATTGCATTGGAGACCTCAAGATCTTGGAAATGTCAAAATCATAGACTTACCAAGAAGCTTGGGACCAAATCAAGAGAGAAAGACACATGTTGTAGCCAGCGGAACTTGAAGGGAAGAGCCATCTAAGCCCATTGGCAGCAGATTGGAGCTATAGGATTTGGAGTTTGCCCTCCTGAATTTCCATTTGCCTATTAGAAACAGATTAGAGATACAGGATTTGAAGATTGCCCCGCTGGATTTCTGTCATGCCTTGCTCCAGTATTTTCTAACTATATTACCATTCCTCCCTTTTGAAATGGTAATGTATATTCTATGCTGTTTTACATTGAAGTTTATAATTTACTTTTTGATTTTACAAGGAGTTATCATTAAAAGTTGCCTTGGGTCTCAGAAGAAACTTAAAATAGTGTTCACACCATGAAAGACTGTGGGGACTGTTAGAGTTGGACGAAAGTCATTTTGCATTATGATATGGCCACAAGCCTATAGCAGACAAGGTGTGGGGTGTGGTGGTTTGAATGAGAATGCCCCCCATATGTGCATATGTTTGAATACTTGCCCCCCCATTTGGTACAGTTCTTTGGGAAGGATTAAGAAGTGTGGCCTCATTGGAGGAGTTCTGATGCTGGCAGTGGGCCTGAGGTTTCAGAAGCCCAGGCCATTCCCAAATAGCTCCCTCTGGTTTCTGTTTGCAGAAAGGGATATAAGCGCTCATGGGCCAACACCATGCCTGCCTGCCAGCTGCCATGTCCTCACCATGATGGCCATGGACTCTAACCCTCTGTAACCTTGCACCCCAAATTAAACACTTTATTTTCTGTGGCCTTGGTCATGGCATTTTGTCACAACAGAAAAGTAAGACAGAATCACTTTCATAGATTTTAATTGGCTTGATTCTGTAGTTGGAAAACATACTGGGCAAAATGAAATTCAGAATGTTCTACCCTCACATGTGCAGGATATCAAAAGAAAAGAAAATTAAATATAGAAAGTGGAAATGAGGGGGCTGGAGAGATGGCTCAGTGGTTCAGGAAACTATCCGCTTTTCCAGAGGACATGGGTTCAATTCTCAGCACCCTGTAACTCAAGCTCTAAAGGATCTCTCTCTTTCTCTCTCTCTCTCTCTCTCTCTCTCTCTCTCTCTCTCTCTCGCTTGTTCGCTCTCTCTCTCTCACACACACACACACAAACACCACATGCATGCGAGCAAAACACCAATTCATATAAAATAAAATTTTAAAAAGAAAAATAGAAAAGAAGTATACAGAGTGCTCATTGGGTAAAACTTATATTTGCTTTCTTTGAACCTTGTTTTAAGCAGTTGGCTACCTGGCTCTTAGAGGCTGGCTGATGTGATTAGCTTAAGGTTCACAGTGTACAAAGACATCTTTAGGTCAAACTACATTCTATTGAACAGAATTACACTGAGAAATAACTCCCTGCCCACTAATTCTCTCTTCAACCATGTCTAATTCAATATTAACATTACAGTGACATTTTAAACCAATAATTATGTTAATCATTGAAAACACTATTTTTTTAAGTCATTGATTCCAATTGTCTACAATGTGGTGCTTTCGGTGGTAGTCATGGGCAGGAAAGTGAGTTCAGAGTACCCCAGTAGGGTGTATTTTAACACTGACATTGTTTAGAATTGATGGCTCCTGCTAATAATAGTGAAATAATTGTTGTGTGATATCTAATATTCACTTAAAATGTTCAGTGTCATGTTATCCTCATCTGCTCCTGAAGCCTACTATTCCCCCTTTGCTTATACCATTTAGCTTATTTCATTTTTTGTATCAGTCAATACAAAATTGTGTTGCTATAACCAAATACCTAACATGGTCATGAGTGAGGCACTTATTTTATTTCTGGATTGAAAGGCACAATCTAACATGGTGGAGAAGGATTGTACAATTCATGACAATAGACTCATGAGCCTAAGATTTTAACTATTGATGGACAAGGAAGCAAAGAACAGACAGGAAATGACAGCGGGCTATACAATCTCCAAGACACTTACCCAATGATCTACTTTCTCCAGTGAGAGCCCAGCTCTGAAAGTTATATGTGGTGATATATTACTTATAACTTATCAAAGCTTGCCTGAGGATTCAGAAAGCAAAGCCAGCCACAAGCTATAGAGGTCAGGCAATGGTGATACATACCTTTAATCCCAGAAACCATACTAGCTAGCCAGGCAGTATCCACATGCCTTTGGGTGGATTTCTGTGAGTTCGAGACCTCCCAGGGATACACTAGAGTGAATCAGTCTAAAAGATTTAACAGAGCTCATGCCTTTAATCCCTGCTCTAGAGAGGCATATGAAAGACAGGAATCCAGTGTCTCAGGCAGCATTGTGAGATTTAATCTCTAGCCACCCCGAGGATAGGCAGCAGTCTGAGGTTTGCTGGAGTCCTTGTGGAGACAGGATCGCCCCCTTTGGACTGAGGTAGATGTAAGACCTAGTGGCTCAGCTGCTTTGCTTCTCTGACCTCAGCTTGAAGCTTGAACCCCAATATCTGTCTCTGGGTTTTTATTTTTGGTGTTACAGTTACACACCTCGAAGAGTGCAGCAAGACAGGGAGGGTAGACATTCCACATCCGAACTATGGTGTTTCATTCTTGTCCCCTCTGACTCACATGTATATCTGGTGTCTTTTAATCATCAGCAGGCTGTTCAGGGCAGGGGACTGGCCTTCATCGTCTACACTGAGGCCATTAAAAACATGGAAGTGTCCCAGCTCTGGTCAGTTCTCTACATCTTCATGCTGCTGATGATGGGTTTTGGGAGCATGCTTGGAAACACAGCGGCCATCCTCACCCCTCTGACGGACAGCAAGGTCATCTCCAGCTACCTGCCCAAGGAGGCCATTTCAGATCAGGACACCAGGCAGTGGAGGCGGGGCATGGGAGAGTGGCGAAAGGCAAGACAATCAGTGGAAGGGTCTAATTAGGGGCCATGTGCTTCTAAGACAACTCCAGAAAGGCTGCAGGGGTGTAGCTGTGCTCCTGCTAGGGTAATACTCAGTTCCACTTGGGTAAGTTGTTCTAGGTGCTGTATGCACATGTAATGTGCACCACAGAGACCCATTTTTAATTTCAACATCTTGCCACCCAGCCAGGATCATGAGAACCCTCCTGTGCCTCTGATGGCTCTATGTCCAGGATAGATAATGTCACATCTGATCACATGTCCTAGCTATCATGTGGGAAGTGTCCTCTTCCCCACTCCTCGAAGCCTGATAGCCTTGGTTTTTTTTTTTTTTTTTCGAAATTGGGTCTCTGTGGTCCACAGTACAAATGCATGTAGCTCCCAATCCAGCACTTAATCCTCTCCTGAGGGAGCCTCCCAGTGGCTGATATTGTATGGTATGGCAGTGGGAAGGGCTACTATGAATTCAGAGGCACCATGGAAAGCCTTAGGAAGTCAGAAGAAAACCTGGAAAGAGTCAAATATTGACTCTGCCATGTTGTGCAGTTATCTGACAACACTAAGCCCTGGCACCCCCAGTATATAAGGGATCTCTGACTACTACCTTGGAGGCTTAATCTGCTCTGGTACATGACCAGAGCCTGGCATGTGAGAGCATCTATGTAAATTGTAGTTTCTTCCCAAACCAATCCTTATCTAGGGCCCCACACCACATTTAAGTCCACTTCTCACAGTCTCAGAGGCTATCTTTAGCATTCCAAGACTTCCAGCCATTATGATAGAATATATCCATGATGAGAAGGCAGAGGGTGGTCTTGAGTTTAAGCCTAGCAGCTTTGTTCCTGCTCTAACTCTGCCTGCTCTCCCATGCCAAGGCCAGGCCCTTCCAAGCACATAGTGACCATCTCTAGGAGGCAGTAGAGTATACACGGAACCATCACTGATGGACAGAGTGGGAGGGCAGAGGGAATCTCACCCTAGCCCTGTGGACTGAGAGGACTGGCACCCCCTCCCCCACCTTCTCTGGGAACTAACCTCTGGTCCACACCCGGGACCTCTGAAGGCCAACACCGGGGAGATGATGTCTCATGACCAGTTCTTCATTGGTCATCCTCAGGCAGCCTCAGCCCTTTTCCCTTTACCTCAATAGCTCCCCCAGAGAGGATCAGATGGGTTGGGGTCACATTCAAACATCAAACCAGAACAGCATCTTCCCAAGGGCAGAAGGTATGCAAACTAGAGTCCCTCTCTCCAGAGCATGAATAAATCTGTCTCTCTCTGTGCTCCCAACAGATTTGAAAGTGACCTTCAGGCCATGACTTGCCGCTCCCTCAACTGGTACTGGAAGGCCATGTGGGCGTTTGTGAGTCCAGTACTCATCATCAGCCTCATGTCTTCTACCTGAGTGACTATATCCTCACAGGGACACTGCAGTACCAAGCCTGGGATGGCACTCAGGTACCCGATGTTCCTGCAGGGCTGGGGAATAAGGCAGAGACCACACAGTCACTCAGAACACAGGGGACTATTGCTGTGCTGTGAGCTATTTCACAGATGCTCAATTTAGCACAGCAGAAGTGGGCTGTGAGTTTTTAACTATGATGCATGGAGAGAGCAAGAGATGCCCCAAAGCATCGCAGTGGGCCTTTCCCTAGAAGTACCAGTATCCTCTGGTGTGCCACACTGTACATATTTATACAGAACGTTTCTACCACCACAGAAACCATTAGTCTGTGCTGAAGGTTACATAACATTTAGGGCTCTAGAATAAGGTACTAGAAAAATTGTTTCTATGGCATTCCTGGATAGGCTTCACACACATTCTCTCACATATGCTCGCAAAGGTCAGAATTACCTTTCTTCGTGGTTTCTCTGAATTGCAGGGTAGTAGACACCACAGTCTTCACTCTTTAGCCTCTTCCCCTTCATAGAAGGCTTGGGTGAACAGTTCTCTTGGACTTGATAGGAGGGACCTTCCCCTGATGCTCAATCTCTTCTCCCAGGGGCAGCTGGTGACCAAGGATTACCCCCCACATGCACCAGCTGTCATCGGTTTGCTGGTGGCTTCATCTACCATGTGCATCACCCTGCTGGCCCTGGGGATTTTCATCTGGAATTGCCTCAAGAGGGGAGGTTCATCCCCAGTGGTCTAAGAATGGACCTCCCAGGGACGGAAGTCAGCCACTATCTGTTTCACAGTTGCTGCCTGCTGGTGGGGACACCTTGGCTGGAGTGCTGGTCTGGGACCTCCTGAATCTGTAAAGAGGATTAGGGAGCTTAGAAAAGAAGACTACCTTGGGGAGGGGACCACATCCCTTAGAAGACTCCCTCCATTATTTGCCATCTGAAGACTACAACTTGTAGCCTTCTTGTCGTCAGCGGTTAAGGCCAGTACTGAAGATCATTGTCACCTAGACTCTAGGGAAGTCCTAGAATTCAAGGTAAGCTGTCGTTAGAAACTTGACCATAACCCTGAGGAGCCAAACAAGCACTTCGGTTTATGTTTGTTTGTTTTTTGTTGTTATTTTTGGTTTTTTTTTTTTCTCAAAAGAAAACAAGATACTAATTGCTTTTCATCCAGTGTCAGAGGTTTTTGAAGCACCTAGGGCAACACATTACAATTCTTCTCATTGAAGCCACAGTGAGTGTGTAATTTTTGTATTACTACACTGTACTACACTGTAAATACTACCAGGATTTAGTGTCCACGAAGGGAGAGTTTTGTTGGGAATGCAAAGGTTCCTCACAGTGGGCTGTGGCAATGCTAAACTGTACAAGGAATCTGAACAGACATTCCCATCCCTGGGGTTTCAGGGTCAGATGATCCACAAGGGTACAAGGAACTGTAACTTTTCTACAAACATCACTCACAGCCACCTTCATTCACCTCTGTATAGTAATGCTTTCTAAAATGTACATAAGTCACACAGAGCAGTGTATAACTGAAAACACTCCATATTAATGGCTGTTATTCATCCATTATGTTAATTTGTCTGTTTTCTTTTCTTTTTTATCATAATAAAGTGGATCAAGGTTATCCAGACTGAGAGTTCCCTCCTGTACTAACATGCCGAGGCTCATGGAATTGAAGGACTTCTTTGGATCCATCTGTGCAGACACCTCTGA
Source organism: Phodopus roborovskii (assembly GCF_943737965.1). Taxonomy (NCBI): domain Eukaryota; kingdom Metazoa; phylum Chordata; class Mammalia; order Rodentia; family Cricetidae; genus Phodopus; species Phodopus roborovskii. The sequence continues at coordinate 15,101 of NW_026126927.1, read as the reverse complement.
AGACACTTAGACATCACTTGGAACATCGACCAGAGAGATCTTTTATTTCACTCTTTTTCCCAATGACAAAAGTAGGCACTGGAAAGGTCTTTGGTATGGCAGGTGGTGGTAGTAAAGAGAAAATTCTCTGGCTAAACACTTGCTACATTTGCAGAGAAACAAAATAAGGTTCCCAGAATCCACGTTGGAAAGCCTACAGTATCTGAAAATCCAAGTTCCAGATGATAAAACATCCTTGTTGTATCCTTTTCTATCCTTGTTTTCACCAGCATGAACATGTACACAAAACACATACACATAAGTTAAAATAATATACATATCAAAAAGGTAGATAGTGATGATGTCTTTCCAACAGTTTAGTCTTTTACAGAGGACAATAACTCACAGGACAAATTGTTCACTATCTTAGCTGCCTTCTTATTTTCATTTTAAAATGATCACTGTCCTTAAATATATGAGAAGCAGCATTTATTTACCTAAGTGTTTAGTCCTGGTTTTCTCATCAGATGGATTTTAGGCTCGAACAGTGGGTACACCCCTGTGATAATACATGAGAGTCTATGCCTGAACACTTAAGTGTCTGTCCCCTACTCTCAACCTAGGCATAGTGACTGCCTTTCTACACTTGTCATGCCTTCCTAGGGTCAGTCACTGACAGGGTCTCAAAAATCATGTACCCTCAAAGGTGAAAAGAGAAACATTGTCATGTATCATTATTCTTTTTCAGTGCGCCCATCACCTCTGCCATTCTAGACACATCAGAGCATTGAAAATTTGCAGTGTCCATGTTACTGGATTCAAGGAGCCTTTGTCAGAAAATCTTGGGAGTGAGTCTGGTGCTCTTGGGTGAATACAATGTGCAATCAAATCTGAGAGCCTGGGCAGAGCCTATTGAAGGAGAGGGGAAAGTATGCAGTGTGTTTAGACATACTTACATCCAGAACAACTTGTACAAATATAAATGCACTGTTGAACATCTCTAGTTATGAGTGGGAGTCACCTCAACAGAACAGTTGTGCTTATGGAAATCAGACAGGTGAAGTAATGCTATCATGAAATACAGATGTGCCTCAGTTTACCGATCTAAAGGTAGTGGAACCTGGGAGAATGGAGCCTAAAAAGGGGGAATAAAGTCTCACACAACAGCCAACTTTATTAAGAACATCAGGCAATATCCACTTTGAACGTTAAGAAAGAGTAAAGCTCTCATGAGTTCAAACTGAATATAATCACAATGACAGGCTGCACATGGAAAAAAAACCCCATGAATTTCTATAGAGGTGTATAAATAAGTACTAATAGCCAGTTGGAATGAATAATCTGAAGCAAACTCACTCCTATATGATACACCTGGGAGGGGTGTAGAAGAATAATCCTCCAAGAACAATTCGGTGTTTTGGAGAAACTGAGGTCACGAGACTCTTATTTTCTTCGGAGTTTTCTCACAGGTACTCGGGAATTGTTTTTCTTTCTTTAGAATGTTTCTCCCCTTTTCCATTTTTTCCTTTTTAAATTTTATGTGCGTTGGTGTTTTGTCATGGGTGTCAATTCCCCTGGAGCTGGAATTACAGACGGTTGTGAGCTGCCTTGTGGGTGCTGGGAATTGAACCCCATGTCCTCTGGAAGAGCAGCCAGTACTCTTAACCACCGAGTCTTATCTCCAGCCCCAGCACTCAGAATTCTCACAGGACTACATTCTTGGATTGTGTTAGGATACTCTTCCACCCACATTGTGGTTACATCCCGCTAAACCCACTTTAGATTGAAGATCACCCTAAATTAAAAATGCATTTGTTACACCTACCTTCCTATCCATCACACTCAGAGCTGTCAAATGATCATCCCAGAGGCCATGTGATCACCGGGGTTCCCAACATCTCCACAGAATACCCTCTTCAGATTGCTTGCCCACAAAATGTTGGGTCTCAAATTATAGCTTCTACAGATTTCATTTCCCTTTCACACATTGTAGAGTCAGAAGACACTAAGCTGAACTGGTCAGCCAAGGAGCTATCCACATACAGTCAAATGCCAGTTTCTCCATGGGGACGTACCTTTGCTTTGTTTTGTTACTGTAAAAAGAGAAAGAAAGATCACTGTAGAATGATAAAAGATCAATTATAATGTTTAAAAAGCTTACTCATATAACAGCTGTAGAATTTACATTCTTATCAGCACACTGAAATTCCTCAAATCAAATCTCAAATAATGTAGTCGTAATTAGAAGTCAACATGAATCATGAAGGTGGGATGCACCTGTAACCTACCAACTTGAGAGGCTGAAGCAGGGAGACTAAAGACCCGACCTAAACAATCAACCTAGCTAAACCCTATCTCAAAAGGGGAGGCTGAAGCAATGGCTCAACAGCTGTTCTTGTAGAGACCATGGGTCCAGTCTCCAGCACCCATATGGTGGTTCACAGCCATCCACAACCCCAGTCCCAACTATGTATTATGTATATACATTATGTATGTATGTATGTACATATGCATATGTATATGTAGAATATGCAAATAAAATAAAATCTTTCTTTTTTTAAAGGACAAGAATTGCAACACAACCCAAAACAAACAAACAAACAAAAACTCTCAAGGTCTTGCCAACAGTGCTAAGGAGTTTGGACTCCTCTCATACAGGGAAACTAGAAACTCTTATGATTCATTAACAGTGGACTCACCAGGATGAGCAAATGATTCAAAATTGTATAACCTTAGTTTGCAGGGTAAGACTATAGAACCCTGCGTAGAGCTATCCCTGCTTTCTCTCCTTCCTCAGGAGTTCTGCGAATCGGCTTTATCATGTTCTGTATTGTGTTTCTGATAGGCACAGTGAAGTTCCTACCCACAGGCAGTCATCCATTAGCCAGAATTGCATCCTGAGAACTCTCAGGTGGGGCTAAGCCTGACTGAGTCACCTGCACTGGGAATCTGGACACCCCAGAGAACTGAGATTCATCCCCTTTGTTGAGATAATTTTTAACACAGTTATGACCAAGGTCTGAGTAAAGTGTAAATTTTAAATCAGACACAATGCTCAAAACTCATGATTTATGATTCCTTGTCAGTTGTTCTCCTGAGGCTACCTATGTCACTGTAAGTGCAAGGTGGGAGGGAACCCAAAATAATAGTGTCCCTTTGCACTTATTGGTAGCTCAGGATGTGTCATCATGGAAGTGCTTATGCTATAGAAATTGAAAAGCACATAGATCAGAGACTTTCTGCAGTTTCCAGTTCACCATCAGCCTCCAGCAGACGCAATCGTATCTTCATGAGCTATTTTTCAGTAATCCCTAATAGTATGAGGAGCCCAGAAATCCTGGAGTTTGGAGAGTCATGACACAGAAAAAAAATGTGGCCAAAGGTCAGTGGGAGGCTGTGAACTGGCCACCACTGAGGTTAAAGCCGGGGGAGGCACCGACCCACCAGGGAAGACTCACACCAAGGCCTGGCAGTGCAGAAAGCTGAACAACAGGAAACCCAAGGGACTGGAATCCAGAAGAGAGCACAGGAGTGGGGCCCATTCTACCCTGAGTGTTGTCTCAGAAGATGGAATCACCCTTGGCACATGTGGTCTCCCTGCCAGAAGATGAGGAGCTGCAGCCCAAGGGCAGCCCTGAATGCCCTGACCAGCACACAGGAAGACTGGGCCCAACCAAGTATGCCCAGCCTGAGGTTGTGGAGAAGGGGCAACCAAAGTGGGACAACCCCAGCAGTTCTTGCTTACCTGCATATCCTATGCCATGGGCCTGAGCAATGTGTGGCCCATCCACCACCTGTTCCAGATGTACTCCAGAGGTGAGTGCAGTTTGCAGGGACAGCAGTGTCTGAGTAGCTGAGTGCTTCACATCTCAAACCTTCACCTTCCTGGAATCTGTATGAATTATAGGACTAGTGGATGTCACCCCCAAAGAGCTGGCCCACAACCCAGCGAAGAAGGAAGATTGGGTTTTGCTTTTGCTTTCACGGACAGTGCTTTTGTGCTGTCTTAAAAAAAAAAAAGTTTGCCTTTCCTAACTTGAAGTCAAAAAGCTTTCTGTTCCTCCTCTGAGTTCTTAACCACAGGGTTGTTGAAGCTGTGTTTTACTTCCTTTCCTTCCTTTTTTTGTGTGTGTGTGTGTATAAAATGTGGTACCTAATGAGGTTCAATATATTATGTTGTTGTATTGTTGTTTTCATGACAAAAAGATTGCAGAGCTCTTTTGCTTGGATTACATCCTTGAAGTTTGAGTAAGTGATGGAAAGGTTGCTAGGCAGAGGTGCCCACACTCCCACGTTGGTTAGAGCAAGCAGGCTGTCACAAAGACAAGTTGCTGTGAGCCATACCAGACCTGCTGTAGTTGCTACTTGGTACTTTGAGTTAAAATTAGACTATCTTATGACCTTTGTGTGTTAGAGCACAATTCCAAACAGCTGTGGGGAACATGGCTATGGCTCCTGATCCCAGGTGTCTCTAAGACTAATACTCACAGGCCTCAGCCTCCTTCAACATCAACCTGAAAGTAAAACCCCAGTGTTTAAAGAGCAGGATTCCCCTCTGCAAAGAGGGCTCTGAAATGACTATTTCCTGTTCCTAGAAGGTGTTGTGAGGAGAAATAGTAGGAAGGTGGTGGTGGTGCGGAGTGTGCTTGCATGTGATGGGGGCATCTAAACAGTACCAATGAGGGAAAAGGGAGTAAAGGCTCACAGCCTTAGGCCCACCCCCATCCAAAGGGATAAAGCTATTGCTTTCACTTTACCCACACCTGTTACATTTCTTGGAGTCTCCCATCTGTAATTCGAGAAGACCTCTACATAGTGTCATATACGAGATTCAAAATTGTGGAGGAGGACGTGGACATGTCCAGACTGTGGCAGCACTCTCTCCCAAGTGAAGGAACCATCTCCAACCAGGGTAATCTTGGTGAGAAGCCCAGACAGCTTCCACCTCCACCAAGAATAAGGAAAGAAGGGCTTCTGTCTGTCTGTGCAAAGTGATTGATCTCATTTGGCTATCCATGTGATAATTAGGGTAGAGGGGTAAGTCACAACTCCAAAAGCAAGAGACTTTGACTGCAAGGAACCAAGAATCTTTGGAGAAGGAAGAGTGGTAGGGGTGGCCCTCCCCTGCCCCCTCCTCCTGTAGATTGCTTCATTGCCCCATGCTGGGCTTTTGAGCTAGGATTGCTGAGTATAAGCACCTGGTGGTAGGCTTGGGTAGGGAAGATTTGCTCAGCTTTTTCTTTCCTGAACTGTTCTAGCCCACAGGCAAAACCTGAGCTACCCTGAAGTTTTCCATCTTCGAAGGAAGACATACAGAGCCTGCTTTTGAATTTGAAGTGGGGATTGCCTGAAATTCCAATGGAGCCTGTGAGTGATCTAGCAGGGCAAGCTTCTAAGTAGGAAATCTTTGTTGGGTATTAGCACCCATTTGCCCAGAACTCACATAGTTACAGCTGGGGTGCTGGAACAAATGACCCCTGTGTTCACCTCCACCCCCACCCCCATCCGCTTCTGTAGGCTCCCCATGTCCCTGGTGTACTGGGCTGTTGGGTAGGTCTATGTCAAATAAAGTGCCAAGAGTACTTAAATGAGGGCTGTGGGTCAAGGTTGCTGGAAACCTTTTTTTTTTTTTTTTTTTTTTTTTTGCTTTTCGAGATAGGGGTTCTCTGTGGAGCTTTGGAGCCTGTCCCAGCACTTGTGAATTATACCAGGCTTGCCTTGAACTCGCAGAGATCTGCCTGCCTCTGTCTCGCTAGTGCTGGGATTAAAGGCATGTATCACCAAAGTCCAGCAGGGCTGCTGAAATCGTAAACATCCTGAGCCCCAGGCTTGCATTCCCAGTGAAGTTACTATCAATCCTTGAAGCTAAAGGAGACTTCCAGTTTATCTGGTCCTGAGCCTCCAGCACTAAGATAACCGACCTGGGAAGCTCATGGGAATTTTCAGGAGCACAGGGTCAGGTGTTAAACAAGCTGTTACCATTGGCAGATATAGGCAAAGAAGGATCAGCTTGCCTGAGTAGGGAAGATGGAGATAGGGGCATTGCTGGGGTAGTGCTGTTCTTTGTAGCTAGCATCTGCAAAATTGGTTTCCCCTCAGTTGGATGTAGAATATTTTTCCCCATTATCCTGCCTGCTTTTTTTGCTGGCCCATTAATATTATTATCATTACTCTGATTATTTTTGAGACAAACATTTCCTCTTTCCTTTGGAGATTGTCCTAAAACACTCTCTGTAATAAAACAGGCTTGGAATACAAACAGATCAAGTTTTGTTTGCCTCCCTAGTGCTGATGGGATTGAAGGACAATATCACCATCGCCTAGTCTATACTACATTTTTCCCTTTTCCTTGGACTGTAAACTCACATTTCTTCTCTCTTATTTTCTTTTTTCTTTCTCCTCACTCTCAATAGGAATCTAAACCTGGGTGGTAAATTCATTTTCATGTAAGACTGTGCTTTCTCAATATGAGAGCCTCCTCACAATTCTTAATGTGAAAAATGGTTTAAGTTCTCACTAGGAAACAACAACAAAAACAAAACAAAACAAAAAAACAAAAAGTGTATTGAAAACTATATCATGATTGGGTGCATCTTAGTATCTTGTTGAGTTAACTAACCGGAAGACCTGGAAATGAAAACCAAAGTAGGTAGAAAAGACGACATGTGTTCCATCATTGCTGGAATTTGTCAAACAACTATGCTGGCCTTGTGAATATTAGCATTAAAATCCCTTGTCCACCCTAAAGATCCATGGCTCCTATACCTGGTTCCAACACGTGCCACAAGATATCTGTAGGTCTTTATCTCTCCAGGGAGTGTGATGTCTGTTAGGAAGGCAAACATTCTTGAATGATAGATATCCAAGTAACATCATCTCAGTTGGTAAGATATTATCTCTGGGGGAATGGGAAAGAACCATTTTAGTATATATTGTACTTGTTTTTTGGGGAACAGAGTTGATGTTGCTCATCAACATCATCATCATACTTGTGGCTCCTGCTGCCTTCCTTTTACAAATTAATGCCTCTGCTTTCCTGAGGATAAATCAAATGGAAAGTCTAACTTGGATATGGTTAGCTTTAGAAGTGTGTTATTTTTGTTTTTTTAAGACATGTTCTGTCCCTTCATCTGTCCTCCACTACATGGAGCAGGTCTTTTTTCTGAGAACAGATATGAAAGCATTGAGCTACTTCAAATTAGTTACCTCTACTAATGTTGTTGCTCTCACTATACAGCAGAGACAGGGCAAGCCATGCATAAAAGTCCAGTTCTGCCAAAGAGCAAAGGGGACCTTTCTTGCTGCAGGGCTTAACAAAGCTTGGCCCTAATTCTCTTGTACTTGTAATCATGGATACATTGTGAATTTTAAAATCATTGAAATCCTGATAGTCCCCTTGTCACTCTCTAGATTTTCACTGAACTCTTGTCATTTGTTTGTTTTTGATTTATCATTTAGTGTGTGTGTGTGTGTGTGTGTGTGTGTGTGTGTGTGTGCATCTCATCTGCCTCCTTGCCAACGTGCCTACTCAGTTTGAGCACCAAAATGTTCAGATTTAGAGTTAGATTTAGTGCAAAAAGATAGATTTCAATTTTCAAGCTATGATTTTACTGTGTAGCTCTGACTGTCCCAGCACTCAGTCTGTAGACCAGGCTGGCCATGAACTCATAGGTCCTCCTGCCAATAGAGTGGTTACATTCTAGACATGTGGGGACATTTCTGCTCCATACTGGGTTTTCTTCTTCTTCCTTTCTTCCTTGCTTTCTTTCTTCTACCACATCAACTTCTTCCTTTCCTCCTTCTTCTTCTCCCACTTTGACTTCTTTTTTGTTTTGTCTTTCTCATCACCTTCTTCTTTACTTCCTCTTCTCCTTAGTTTCTTTTGCTCTTTCATGATGAGGCTTCTCATGCAGGTTTACTGACCTGAGTCTGCGTTGAACTCAAACTCACACAGCTTCTTCAGTGCTGTTTCATGGCCACTGCCCATTAATTTTGCCTTTCAAGTCTTTCTATCTAGCCATTTAATTTTTTAATTACTTACCACTTTGTCTTTTTGTCTGTGCACTCATGTAAATCCAGATCCTCCGACCTCCCTAAACAATCAAAAATAACTAGAGATAAATAATTAACCTGGCCTTCATACAGGTAAAAATCAAAAATAAATGAAGAAGATCAAAGGGAGCTTGGCCTGGGGTTCAGATGAAACTTCCTGAATTGCTGGACAGCTGAACTAGTCTAGTAGTGTATGCTTACACAGAACAAAAAGTTGTGGTGCTTGTTTGAACTTGGGTTAGTATGTGAAGAAACACAGATTCTGTTTCCAAAGTGAATCTTTCTTTGTCCACCTTTATTTATTTCATAAGTAAAATCAGAGAACCCGTTGGCATGGAGCTTATATTGCCGGTCCCCCAGGCACACAGGGTTTGGAAGCATTCTGCATACACACCCCATTCCATTGTCTTCTGCTGTATCATACAAGTGCATAGTCTTCTACCAATTTACACACACCTCACACACACACTCACACACAAATATTAAAGAATAGGGCCCAGGATCATAGACTATAAATTCTTGGTAGCATGTAGTGCCCTCTGTAGGTAAAAGGGCATAAATGCAGACAGAATACTCATGCATAAAATCAATATAGGAGCATTTAACTTTTAAATCATTATTACTATTATCATCATTATCTTTACTATGATTATTTTTGAGACAACATTACCTCTTTCCTTTGGAAACTGTCCTAGAACACTCTCTGTAATAAAGCAGGCTTGCAATCCAAACAGATCAATTTTTGTTTGCCTCCCTACTGCTGATGGGATTGAAGCAATACCACCAACAGACCATAGTGTGTTCTCCTTTTGTCCCTTTTCCTTTTTCTGTAAACTCCCATTTCTTCTCTCCTATTTTCTTTTCTTTCCCTCACACACAATAGGAATCTAAACCTGGGTGGTGTTTTCCTTTACACGTAAGACGTGCTTTCTCAATATGAGTGCCTCCTCACAATTTTTCACGTGAAAATTGGTTTTTCGTTCTCACTAGGAAACACAAAGAACAAAAAGGACCTTGAAAAGTACAAAATATGATTGCGTCCATCTCGGGTACCTCCGTTGAGTTAACTAATGCAAAGTTGTGGAAATGAAAACCAAAGTAGGCAGGGTAGCCGGCAAGTGGCCCATCACTGCTAGAATTTCTCAAACAACTGTGCTGGCCTTGTGATTTTTAGCATTATACTCCCATGTTCACTCCTACCTCCATGGCTCCTTTACCTCCTCCCAACATGTGCCAGAAGACATCTGTGAGAGTTTATCTTCCAGAAAGAATGTTCTCTGCCAGAAGACAAACATTCTTGAATGATAGATATCCAAGTAACATCATCTCAGTGGGCAAGGTATTATCTCTGAGGAATGTGAATGAACCATTTATGTATATATTGTACTTGTTTTTAGGGAACCAGAGTTGTTGTTATTCATCAACATCCTCATCATACTTGTGGCTCCTGCTGCCTTCCTTTACAAATTAATGCCTCTCTTCTCCTCTCATGAGGGTAAATCAATGGATAGTCTAACTAGGAAATGGTTTTCTTTGGAAGTGTGGGATTATATTCCTCTTTGCTGAACCTGGACCATTCAGGGGACTGAGAGTTGCTGTATTCACTGGAAAGTTAACCAAGTATTGATGATGGCTTTTCATAAGCATACAGCTGGAGCCCACTGTGCATAAAATCAATACCCCATATATCCTCACCTGGGTCATCACAGGGCCATTGCTAGCTGAGTGTGGTTGTATATAAAGAAACGAATCACTTACAGTCAGAGAGTTCTGCTCCCTTGTCTTTTCTTTTTATTTTATTTCATTTTATTGTTTATTTTGATTATTGGCCAAATGAATTCTATGCATCTTTGCAGACTGTCCTGGAACTCACTTTGAGACCAGACTGGCTTCAAGAACACAGAAAACAGCTTGGCTCTGCCTCCCAAGGGCTGGGATTTATGATGTGTGACACAAACCCACAGTTTTTATTTTATTTTGGTTTTGGGGGAGGGGAGTATGGTGGGAATGCTTTATCACTTCTTTCTTTAGATCCTTCAGGTTTGATTTCATACAAAGTGTTCTGACCACAGTTTCCCTTCTTTACACAACTCCAGCCCTCAGCCAAATCCACATGGTGTTAGCATTAGGCTTCTTGTTCTCTCTCTTTCACACCCCGCTGTGATAAAGCATCAGCTGTAATTACTTTTCTCCATGGATCTTGGAATTGTCAGTTTTTAGATTATGCATGTGGTTTAGCCATGCACATGATTAAAATCAGTGAAATATGAGTACCACCTGCCAGTGCAGAAGAAGTTTTACAAGGATTTCAACTTATAGAAGACTACGCCAAGAAAGGGCAAGCTCTTTTCCCTGGGGTTATAGCCTTTACACTTGGTGCTACATAACCAAAGCATTACACAGAATCAAGCCAACTATCAAATAACGTAGCCAATCATTTTGTTGTACTCATAGTGATATTAATAGAGGAAAGTAGAGAAAGATAGAGCAAAAATTTAAGGACGAGGTTCATTTCCAGCAGAAGTAAAATATATGAAACTTAAAATAAAAAAAAATAAAAACAAAAAAACAAGAGAAGGCCTGGGAGATGGCTTAGTAGTGGACAGACTATCTGTCCTTTTTTTTTTTTTTTTTTTTTTTTTTTTTTTTTTTTTTACTTTCAGCATTTCTCTTTATAGCCATTTCTTTTCTAGAACTCAGACTGATATCCTGGTGAGCTGACAAATCTCCACTTTCAGATTTTTGATAACAGAGGCTTGATTGATCATCTGTCACTAAAAGTTGGAATTTTGTTACTTTTTTTTGAATATATGAGACCTGAGAACAATAGTAGCAGAAAAATATTCAGGAATCAGTTGGTGTTCTGCTTTAGGGACTGTGTGACCTTTTTTGTCTTGATGTTGTTTGGTTTTGGTTTTGTTTTTTGTTTGTTTTTGTATTATTTGTCTGCATATTTACATTTCCTCCACTGTCTCTCCCTTCCCCTCCTTCTTCCTTTCATTACTTTTTGAAACTGTTTCTTTGTCTTTGTACCTTGAGAGCTGTCTTGAATCTCATTTTGTAGGCCAGGCAGAAATGAAAGTTGGAAATCAACCAGACTCTCTGCCTCTGCGAACACTATGCACCAATCTCCACTGGCATACTCAGGTATGCATGTGCCACACTTTCCAGTTAAACATTGGTTGACGAGGGAAAGCCTGCATTGCTAATAGGAATTCAGTTATTTTCAGGTTTATGAGGAAAATTAAATTTTATTTTGTTTACTTTATATTTTCACTTGTTTTTTTAAGACAGTTCGTGTCCCTTACTGTACTCCACTACATGGAGCAGGTCTTCTTTCTGAGAACAGATATGAAAGCATTGAGCTACTTCAAATTAGTTTACCTCTACTAATGTTGTTGCTCTCACTATACAGCAGAGACAGGGCAAGCCATGCTTGAACGTCCAGCCCTGTCAAAGAGCAAAGGGGACCTTTCTTGCTACAGGGCTTAACAAAGCTGGGCCCTAATTCTCTTGTACTTGTAATCATGGATACATTGTGAATTTTAAAATCATTGAAATCCTGTTACTCCCCTTGTCACTCTCTAGATTTTCACTGAACTATTGTCATTTATTTGTTTTTGACATATCATTTAGTGTGTGTGTGAGTGTTTGTGTGTGTGTGTGTGTGTGTGTGTGTGTGTGTATGTGTGCATCTCATCTACCTCCCTGCCAACGTGTCTACTCAGTTTGAGCATAAAAATGTTCAGATTTAGAGTTAGATTTAGTGCAAAAAGATAGATTTCAATTTTTCAAGCTATGATTTTACTGTGTAGCTCTGACTGTCCCAGCACTCAATCTGTAGACCAGGCTGGCCATGAACTCATAGGTCCTCTTGCTACCAGAGTGGTTACATTCCAGGAATGTGGGGACATTTCCTGCTCCATACTGGGTTTTCTCTTCTTCCTTTCTTCCTTGCTTTCTTTCTCTACCACATCAACTTCTTCCTTTCCTCCTTCTTCTCCCCACTTTGACTTCTTTTTTGTTCTTTATCTTTCTCATCATCTTCTTCTTTTACTTCTTCTTCTCCTTAATTTCTTTTGCTCTCATGATGAGGCTTTCTATGCAGGTTTACTGACCTGAGTCTGCGTTGAACTCAAACTCACAAAGCTTCTTCAGTGCTGTTTCATGGCCACTGCCCATTAATTTTGCCTTTCAAGTCTTTCTTATCTAGCCATTTAATTTTTAATTACTTAACCCCTTTGTGTTTTTGCCTGCTCACCCTGGAAATCCAGATCCTCCGACTCCTAAACAACCAAAAATAACTAGAGATAAATAATTAACCTGGCCTTCATACATGTAAAAATCAAAAATAAATGAAGAAGATCAAAGGGAGCTTGGCCTGGGGTTCAGATGAAACTTCCTGAATTGCTGGACAGCTGAAATATTCTAGTAGTGTATGCTTACACAGAACAAACAACGGGTGGTGCTTATTTGAACTTGGGTTAGTATGTGAAGAAATTTGGATTCTGATTCCAATGTCAGTCTTTCTTTTTCTACCTTTCTTTATTTCATAAGTCAAATCAGAGACAATATATCAATGCACATAATAAAATAAATGTGTTTTTTAAAAAGTTAGAAGGTGTAAATGCTCACCAATCCAGGGAAATAATGCCCACCCTGCCTTGAGAATTCTTTCCTCACTTGAAGCAACCCTTGGAATCTCTGCTGGGCAGAATGAATTCATCCACAGAGCCCTCTTGAGGCTCTTCCAATGTAATTCCACAACAGAGTTTGTCAACCTTCCTAATGCTTCCTTCTTCCTGGCATGCCGATCCTAAACCATAACATAATTTGCTACTACTTCACAATTGTAAATATTCAAGTTGTGAATGCTACAAAAATGTCAGTGTTTTTTAATGGTCATAGGCAACCCCATTGAGAGTCTTTCATTTGAACACCCAAAATGGTCCATACAAAGATGTTGAGAACTGCTATTCTAGAGTGTCCTGTAGGATCCTCTCTGTGTGTATGGAGATAATGGTAAACCTTGCAAAATCTAATGAGTCTGTTGCATAGAAATATAAAAATTTCATCCATTAAATCTCAGAAAAAGGATAAAATTGTATTTTAGGTTCCAATGGAGGAAAGACACTAGCAGCATCTCCAAAGACATGGGGGGGGTGGAGATACCTGCAGGATGAGATATTCAATGGATGATGAAGAGCTGGTACAGGTCTTGAGGGGAGCCTGTATGAGGCTGTGGAGTGTCCTTTGAATTGAAGGCAGAAAGGTGAATGCTGACAATTCCTGGCATCCTGCTAGTGGTGAGGCATTGGGGAGCAAAGCTTTTGCTTCAACAACAAAGGGCCACATCACCTGTTCTTTACTCTGGTGAAGTGATTGCCTGTGTCCCTGGGAAACCTTCCTTGCGGCCTCGATATTTGTTTTACTTGTGGATTTCCAAGAGATGGGCTATTGAAGTCCAGTCTGACCCTAAAGTTTATATAATGAAAGATAATTTTGGACTCTAGACTTGGGTTCACCTCTAGAGCTGAGATTGTTCAGGACACTTGGTAGCCTCTGCCTCTTAATGCTGATCTTGCTTTATGTACTGGACTTGGTGAGAGTCGTACCTGAGAACTTGTTTGTGTGACAAGCCTTTCCCCAGTTTGCGTTCTTTAAACCAAAGCAAAGAACTGGGGGCCTCCACTTACCCAAATGGGACTGAGCTAGGCTACCCTTTCACAGAAAAATGTGGTCTCACTGGAGACTCAGCCCAGTGCTGTTTCTATGGTGAGAAATAGCAGTGTTATTCGGCCTCCCCCAAGGGCAAGGTAAGCAGTTATTGCCCAGCAGCATCTTTTCCTCTGAAACCTTGAGTTAAAAAGAAGGTCAGGACAGTTTTCTTCGCATCCTCCAGAGAAAGAGGGAAGATCAAAAATTCAGTGAGTTTTATTGGTGGTATAGACAGCTACCCCAGGTCCTCCACGGTTGTTGAAGCTAGAGGTTTTAAGGATGTCTGCCTTCTGCTGATGGTATGAGACATGTGGATTAGGAAGCTTGGAAGACTTACCCACCATTGGCCGAAGCAACGTGGAAAAAAGTCAGCTGCCAGCTTGTCCATGGTCCTTAGAACCCTTAGGCAGTTGAGATGAAAGTGAGTATTGGTCAGCAGCTAGTGGGGCAACTCGTGGGTGGAGCTTATCAGTGTCTTGGAGGAAATGTGTTGCCAGCAGCTGGCCTGTCTTTCTGTTAGTGACAGCTTATTAAACATTTAAATGCCTTATTCTCTAGATCCTAAGCATTTGAGGGCTGTCTTACTGTTCAGCATACCTTAGGAGACAAAATTTGTGTTTAGTACATGCCTAAAAACATAGGTGACTGAGTGATGGTTTATCCCTGTAATTAATTAATGTGCTGGAAAACTGGATAAAAGCTGAGAGTCTGTGGAGGGATGTTTTACTCAGAGCCCTGCAGCCTGACTGTAACTGGTTTTAACTGGTCGGTTAGACTTACACTTGTAAAGGACAAAGAGGTACAGAAAACCCCTTGATAATAGAGGATTAACCTTTATAAACAGCTTACAGGAAGGACTGAGGGCATAAATATTTTGTTAGTTTAAATACTCTGTCCACTGGCCCACTTGGCTCAAGTATGACATGAGGTTTTCCCAGTCCTGAAATGGGGGGAAATTCTATCAGATGAAGGAGCATAACAGGTTTCCTGCTAGAGCTCCAGAGTGGTAAATACATACTTAAAAATATTACAGTTACCAAAGGCAGAATGTTATAGACAGTTACTACAGAAGTGTCATTGTAGGCTGCAAATTAAGTATTAGGGTCTTTTGGACATCTGAAAATTTATAATATGCTGTAATTCACATTAGTTATCAATTTAATGGCTGAGTTTTCATCCATTGTGCTTTGTTACATCTAAAAGAGATTATGTTGATCAACATAGGGTGAACCAGGTTGAAACTGCGCTGCAAAAGAAGGTACTGTGAGCAAGTGAGAGAACCAGAGATGAGCTGACAACTGCATTCCTCCACAGTTTCTTCCCACTGTCCTGTTTGAGTCACTGCTGTAATT